>NC_041386.1:541631370-541639102 GCF_002162155.2 Triticum dicoccoides | reverse complement strand
AGTATAAATAAAAGAAAAAACAGAAAGCAAAAAATGAAAAGAAAAAAGTGAGAAAAGAACAAAATAGAAACAGGTTGGAGTTTCTTGCGCCCGTGTAATCTAGTGTTCATTCATATATAGAGTGGGTCTGATGGGCCAAGTTGGGCCTTGAATAGCATAATGGCTTTAGATTCCTTATTATTGCATAGTATAGGTGTACCTTTTAAACATCTGGACAAAAGAAGTGGACCTTTTGACGAACTTGGCATCTCTCATTAAAAAAATCCCCTAAATCGTGTAAATTTTGGTGATGCTAGCTTCCACTGTGCACCATGTACATGATGTACTTGTAATAAAGTAGCCCATGCTCTTGCAGCTTTGGGTTGTAATGGGCTATAGGCATGAACCCAGTCGCTTGTGGCCTGCGTGTGCACCTGATGATGTGTTGATGATTCTGGCCAATGGTTTGGCTATGCCTACTGCGTAATGGAATGCATGATTCCATCTAAAAAAACATTCTTTAAAGATGCGTTTGGTTTTAGAAACCAACTGGAATGTAACGGGTCGGACCCGTCCCTGACCCATGTTCTAGTGTTTGGTTTGTAACTGGAACTAAACCCACTCGTTCCCATCCACCGAATATTCCGCTCAGATCCAGAACCAAGCGATCTCTCCAAATCGAGCGGACCACGCGGAACCGTCGCTCGTGCCTCCTCTCTCGCACGAAGCCCTCTCTCTCGCGTGCTTGAGGCACTCTCGATCTGCTCTCTCCCTCGATCCGTGCCGTCGGCCGGTCCCTCCTTGGATCTGCGCCGCCGGACGCTCCTCTCCTGGATCCGCATCGCTGGCCGGTCCCTCCTTGGATCTGCGCCGCCGGACGCTCCTCTCCTGGATCCGCGTCGCCGGCCACTCCTCTCCCTCGTCTCCTCCTGAATCGGCTGGCGGGCGGCGAGCAGCGGGTGCACGGGGCAGGCGGGCGACGAGCGCGAGTGTGCAGTTCTTAGGCGGCAGCAGTGGGGCGACGGGTGCGCGGCCGACGCAGGGAAGAAGGGTTACATCGGAGGCGGCGGGTGCGGGGCCAAGGCCAGGAAGACGGCCGACAGCGGGGACGGCAGGTGCGGGGCTCACGCCGGGAAGAAAAGCGGTGGCGTCCAGCGCTCAAACGACAATTGGAGAGCATGTGCATGGCGGCTGATGTGGATTGCACCGGCGAGTGTGTGGCCAAGGCCGGGAAGAGGGGCGCTTCCATCTAGTGCTCAGGCAGCAGCCATATATGCGAGCGACGGTGGCCGCCTTCCAGTGCTCAGGCGGCAACCTTTTGCAATTGTTCTTGCCTATATTTGTTGACATTCGTGACAAATTTTGATGTCAATGTGTACATGCTTGTTCTTTCCTTTTACATTTTGTCAGTAATGTCAGTAAATATACGAATATGATTGCGTATATATAGACTACTATGTCGTATATCTGGAATGTTGTGAAGCAAATTACAAATAAAATGTTATTTTGGAATTTAAATGAAATGCTACTAAACATACTGTCAATTTTGAACAACTTTCATTCCATTCCATTCCATCAACCAAACACTGAGACGGAACCATTCCATTCCACTCTATTATTATACCAAATACAGAGATGGAACCATTCCATTCCAATGGAACAGAACCATGACATTCCATGACACTTCGTTCCCGAACCAAACACACCCTAAGGAACCAACAGAAACAAATTAGAGGAGACGTGAAATTCATGATCAGTGTCTACTCTGCCTCACAAAAGCTCATATTGACCAAGAGACACGCACAAGCAATTAGGGTTTGCTCGCCTCCCGTTGGCGGCGCCGCTGACCTGCCACGCTTCTGTGGCCTTTGGGCCATGGAGACGGAGTGGATCTCAGCTCCTGTCGACGGGAGGGCTCCATTTTCTGGTTTTAGGGTTAAGGTTTGGTGGGACGGTGTTCAGGTGGTGGTGGCGGCGTCTTGTCCAATAAAGTCTCCCCGACTTCAGCACCATCTCGACTGCGACGTCGAGAAGCTCGTGGGAGTGGTGTGGTTCTTGAAGACTTCTTCTGGCTGTGGGTATCTCTGGATCGTCAATGAGCTTTATCGACGGTTCTTCCTCCTTCATCTTCGGGACGGATGTGGTCTTCTTGACCCGTTCGGCGACTTTCCGTCCTCATCCAACTACGTCAGGTCGACACGGTCTGGAGGTTGAAGACGAAGGGCATCTCAAAGATTTCATGGTAATTTTCATTTTTGTTGAGGTGCTTTGTACTGTTTGGTGTTTCTTTTAATGCCAGGGTCCTTTTCGCAAAGAAAAAAAAGAGTCTACTCTGCCTCTGGGTGATTTTGCTGATCGATAAGTTGCTCTGGTCCTGTCTAGCCTTGACTTGGCAGGTATGCAGCAGCACAAATACATAGGACGAAGTCTCGGATTTCACCAGCAAGGGGTACAACGATAATAAGTGTCGAGGGTGTGTCTGGCAAGAGGTTCTTGATACCCATAGAATTTGTGGGTGGAGAGCGACGACGAGGCTTTATCCCCTCGGTCAGGGCTCTGAAATGCACTTGACAATTGTTCAGCGACAGAATTGCGTATGTATAGCCCCGATTCTTTGTGAAATTTGATAGAAGAATACGCTGGCTGTGTCATCCTAGCTTGGTTAAGGCCGTTTCTCTCCTCTGAAGGGGATCGCACAAGTGCCCCCCTTCTTGTAGCTTCTGCGTTCTGACCACGTAGAAATCGCGTGACGTTCATCTCTAGCTCCTCCACAGTCTTCCTACATTTTAAAAGGCTATCCTCACTCACGCCGAGCGCACGGCAGCTTCTCGCTGGAGGCCGGAGGCAGCGTGTGCCCCCACCCCAACCTGACCACGCACACGCGGCTTCTCGCCGTTCGTTCCATTGCCGTTCAGACATCAATCAAACACCAGTACGCCTTCGCCCCTAAATTCACCGACCGCTCTCACTCGCAGCAGCAGTCTAACCAACCAAAGAAAACCATCGTCACAGCGCCCCCTCTGGCCCCTGCAATGGCAGCCGCCGACATCCGCCTCTCCGTCGCCCACCAGACGCGCTTTGCACTCCGCCTCGCCTCCGCCATCTCCTCGCCCTCCAACGCCGACGGTGCCGCCGGCAACGCAGCCTTCTCCCCGCTCTCTCTCCACGTCGCGCTCAGCCTCGTCGCCGCCGGCGCGGGCGGTGCCACCCGCGATCAGCTGGCCGCTACACTCGGTGCCGAAGGGCCCGGCGAGGCGGAGAGCCTCCACGCGCTCGCCCAGCAGGTGGTGCAGCTGGTGCTCGCCGACGCATCGGTCGAGGGCGGTCCGCGCGTCGCGTTCGCTAACGGCGTCTTCGTCGACACGTCGACGCCGCTCAGGTCGTCCTTCAAGGAGGTCGCCGTTGGGAAGTACAAGGCCGAGACCCACTCCGTCGACTTCCAAACTAAGGTGATGATGTGCATGTGTCCGATGCTGTTAATTAGTCGTTCTGTTCGGCATCAGTTGTACAGTACTACCGTTTTTTTATGTGATTCTATTTTACAGCAGAGATGCTTTATGAAAATGTTGCTAATCCTGTTTTTATTTTGGTGAAACTACAACTAAATTATGTACAACATTTATGATTTTGAGAAGTGCACAAACTATTTAACGACGCGTTTGGTCTTGTCTTGGTCCAGGCTGCTGAAGTTGTGTGTCAAGTGAACACATGGGTAGAGAAACTCACATCAGGTCTCATCAAAGAGATCCTACCGGATGGATCTGTCGACAGCACCACTAGACTTGTTCTTGGCAATGCCCTTTATTTCAAAGGAGCATGGACAGAGGAGTTTGATGCATCCAAGACCAAAGACGGCGAGTTCCACCTTCTTGACGGGAGCTCAGTACAAGCATCATTCATGTCTAGCACAAACGAGCAGTATCTTTCGTCTCACGACAACTTGAAAGTACTCAAGCTTCCTTACCGGCAAGGCGGGGACATGAGGCAATTTTCCATGTACATACTTCTCCCAGAAGCAAATGACGGTCTTTGGAACTTGGCCGGAAAGGTGAGCTCGGAACCAGAGTTCCTAGAGAAGCATACCCCAACTGAGAAGGTCCTAGTCAGAAATTTCAAGCTTCCCAAGTTCAAGATTTCGTTTGGATTCGAAGCTTCCAGTTTGCTCAAAGGTTTGGGACTGCATCTCCCATTTAGCTGTGAAGCCGATCTTTCGGAGATGGTGGATTCAGCAGCGGAGCAGAATTTGTACATCTCCTCAGTTTTCCACAAGTCCTTTGTTGAAGTGAATGAAGAAGGAACAGAGGCTGCAGCCGCAACGGCTGCAGTGGTTATGCTAATGTCACTGCCATTAGACCCGCCAATGGAGATGGATTTTGTCGCAGATCACCCATTCCTGTTCGTGATCCGAGAAGATTTGACTGGTGTGGTGTTGTTTGTTGGCCATGTGGTCAATCCTTTACTTGCAGCATAGTGCATCTGCTTTTGAACCAGCGAAAGGGCTTATGTCGCATGCGAGTAAAGAGTTTTACCATGAAATCTTCCTATCATTGAAGTAAACCTATGCAGTGTCTGGTTTCGAAGTATGACTTCATTTAGGTATTTCGGTTTTGGATTTGTGGCTTGGTTGATGTACATAATGTGTTTTGAAAAAAAATGTATGTTTCTGTCTTCTTAAGTTGTCCCCAGTTAATACTTTTTTTCTTTTGGAAAGGAGGATAACCCCTGACTTCTGCATCAAGCGATACATGAAGCCATTTTATCATATTATTCAACGTAACTCGACAAAACAAGTACATCGATCAATCTGAAGCCACCTTCCACGCAACCATAGTCGCTACTCGCTACTCGTACAAACTTGATGATGTGCCCCGACTTCGCATCAACACACATCATCTAATCTGATGGCCTCACTAAGCCGCCCACCGGCCAGCCGTGAGCACCAACCGATCTAGCAAACCACCACGCGCTGCATGCACAAGCTATAGAATCGGCCGCCGCCATCTTCCGCTCTTCCACCTTTAGGAACGATCGACAAATTCACCTTGTCATGTCATACTGCCGTCGACGCCAAACATTACCACCACCTGCGCGTGTCCGTCGCCAAGATTCTGCTGCACCACGCCGCTGAGACCTGCCATCGTCGCTACTGTAGATGCAACACCGCTCCTTCTTTTGTCCCCTCTGGTCAGCACCTGCTCCATGACGATGCCCCCAAAAGGTAGGGCGACCCCGAAAGCCCCGTCATTGTTTGGTCCGAGAGTCCTAGATCTAGGGTTTTCCCTAGAGCAGTCAGAACAATGTGGCTACGAATACAACCGACAATGCCTTTGACAAGGATACGACGTCCAAGATGTCGTCATCGTCTTCCATGACTGAGGTCAACATGGTTTTCACCGGCATTCGTGTCACTCTGAACCAGCAACTGCCCGGATCCATCAGAACGCCGATAGGGAACCACCATCCCTTGACAACCCCTCGCCGCGCCGCCGGCCATTCACATGTAGAAGCGACGACCGATCTCGGTTGGATCCAGATCCATGGTCGCCGCCGCGCCCGCCGTCGCCGGAGAACCCACGGGTTCCCACCGGCCATGGGGGCAAGATACGCCGCCCTGGCCACTGTGTGTGTGCTCCCCAATGGCCCCGCCCTAGCCGCTCCACGGGGATCGTCGCCGCGTCCATCACCTCAGCCCTTCGACGCAGGGCCTGCCGCCACCGCGGCCTACGACGGCGTCAACAACGGCAAGGAGGGCTGCGATGTGGACTTGTTGCTGGCGGCGCTAGGGATCTCCCCCCAGCGGCGCCCTGGGAAGGCGTCACGAGGGGGTCATGAGGGGTATGTTTCCCTCGTCTTGAGATCGTGCCAAACCCGTCTATAGGTTATATTTGATCCCTCAACTTTTTCTATATATACTCGGTAATTTCCCGTGCGTTGCAACGGGAGAACAATAGTCATGTGTGCATATGTGATATATTTAGGTCATGCTTTAAAAAATAAATCAACCAAGAGCTCTTTACCCTCCTATTGCTACAGTGTAAAACATGTGCAATACAAGTATTACTTGAAATAGACATACATAGATTGTATATATTTAAATGCACATGCATTGCTACGGAGAACAAAATAATATGATTACCAAAAATGCAACTTCCTCATTTCCTAATAAATCTGGAGCACCTTGTTCCACCATGAACTATCTTTTCACTTAAGAACCAACAAAACCTAGTTTAGTGTTACAATCAAATGGCATCAAAGTACTAATAAAATAGTCCTTCATATCTACTTTCTTATTCATTTTTGGTGGACAGATTATGATAAAAAACAGCATTATTCAACTCCTTCGCATCTCTGAGGCAAAAGATGAAACCACGGTAATTACTCAATTCAAGGGCGAAGAAGATACATAATTTAGTTCATCGCATATCTGCATGAAAAGAATTGTCATGGTTAAACCGTACAAAACATTGCATCGCTGCATCTGCAGTTGTGCCCACTATGATCTTTTCTCTAACAAAAAAATATTGAATAGCAACTTTTCAGGAAAGTCTACGTGGGGCAACATGCACTCTCCAAGGTCACTGCTGAACACAGTGTATTCCCTTAACTTCCTTCCATCTTCACATAACTCGTCAACTTCATGTTTTTCTCTCCATAGCTTACAAAAAGAATTAGCTTACCTTTCCTCTTTGCTGAAATTTTGAGAACGAAAAAAGAACATTTAGAATGGTTATTTTAAAACTACCAAAAACAATAGATGTGTGGTGTGTGACGTGATTTGTGACTAAGAGGCATTCAAAATCATTGTTGCATGCTCAAGGCGGCCATGAAATGTTCAGCAATCAACCTATGAAAAGAACAAGAACTTGATAAATTACAATAGTACTAATACATTGTGCATATAATAGATATGGGCGTGCCCTGATTACATAAGTGCAACACATTTCTCCCCTTGCAATCACTACAACAGATGACACAAATTAGGACTGGGCTATGGGTACTATACAAGATCATTGTTTTATGGAGCAAGTGCAAAAGATGCGCAATACTACAAATGACAAGGCACAACATGTTTAGTTTTTCGACCAAGATAATAGGGACCCATAGTTCATGGCAGGAACCATACCCGTGAGGAACGAACAGACTAGTGGAGATCGCGGGCACCATCATAGTGTCATTTTTTCATGTGGCTAGCCATGAGAAATAGGTATTTGAAAGGAAATTTGTAATTTCCAAACGTTTAAGATCTTGTGATTAGATCCGAACGCTTCGGCCGTTGCCCGATCCGCATCCCGAGCGCTGCGTTCGCTCGTTTTTTTTTTCTCTGCTCGCTCACGCTCGTGCTATCGATCCCGATTTTCCCGTCCCAATTTTCTTCGCACGATCTTGTCGGGTAGTTTCCTCTTTTTTTTTGCACGACCCGATGCGGCTTGATCGCTAGTTTTTCTCCCTATTTTTTTGGAACAAATCGATCCCCTAACCTGATTCGTACATCACATCCCATAACCTCATCCTAATAGCCAACACCTCTCTATTAATTTCCTACACTTTGAAAATGGCATCATACTATTTAACCATCGAAAATCTCATTTGGTGCATCATTTTATTTTTTAAACGAAATCGAACGCACGCTGCGCCGTTTGTTTTTGAATCATGTTGTCAAACGCCCCCGCACATCTTTCGCCGGCATGCGTGTCACCTGTCAGTTTGCTATTCCAATATGTGTAATAATCATGGTAATTTATAGACGCTGACA
>NC_041386.1:541627878-541631004 GCF_002162155.2 Triticum dicoccoides | reverse complement strand
GTAACTTCTGTATAAATTTGCTGGTAACTTACGCACCGCATATCTGATAACTCACGTACAAGCATCATGGGAATTCTGGGAGATCATCAACGTTTCTTTGCTGTTAAAATATAAGATCCAATAAATTACACGCCAACACCGTGGTAACCTTTTTTAACATGAAAAAAATTGATACTCCCTCCAGTCGTTTTTACTTTGCACATTGGATTTGCCGAAAGTCAAACTTAGCTAAGTTTGACCAAATTTATATTAAAATTTATTAGCATCTATAATATCTAATAAATATAATATGAAAATATATTCCGAGATGAATCTAATGATATTGGTGTTGTTATGTAAATGTGAATAATTTTTTATATAAACTTGGTCAAAGTTGGATGAGATTGACTTCAGATAAACCTAATATGCAGAGTAAAAAGGATCAGAGGGAGTATAATATACCCCTAATTTATTCTGTGTGAATAGCAAGGTTTCGATCGCACAACCCCGTACGCCAGCTCAGCCCACGTCCAGATCGGGATTGAAAACGTAATTGTCTAAAGTGTGACTCGAATCCACTACCCTACAATGTAGCAACAATGTACTAACCAACTCACCCTGCCTTGATTGTTGTCCAATAAGTAGAAATATGATAGTTAAACTTTATTTCACTTTCATATGAGCCAAAAAAGCATTTTTTTTCTTCTTGTGTTTTTTTGGATTTCTCAAGTTGTCTTGTAGTCTCTCATATACCAACAGTTTGTATACCTTATCCATGTATCCTCATTGTAAATATCATGACAACTTTACATGAGGGATTTTTTGGGTTGAAACATACCCCGATAACTTCTGTGCAAATGGCATGGTAATTGATGTACCATGACCCGATAACTTACTTGTAAATGTCATTGTAACTTCGACCGTGGGTGAAAAAATTATTGAAACATCTCCCCGGTAATTTATGTGTAAACAACACGATAATTTCTGCATGGCAACCCTGATAACTTAGGCACAAACACCATGGTAACTTTGACCTGAAGGGAAAAAGTTGTCAAAAATATACCCCAATAACTTCTGTATAAACATCATGGTAATAACGCATCATATACATGATAACTTGGACTCCAAGGAAAAATTGTTGAAAAATATAACCTCGATAACGTTTGCGTGAATATCATGGTAATAGAAGCACTGTATACCTGATAGTTAGGTGAACCGGGGGAGGGGGGGATTTGTTAAAAACATATTCCCGATACTTTGTGTGCAAATAACATGATATTATACACACAGTAAAGTTGATAACTCACTACAAACACTACTGTAACTTTTGACCCTGGGGTAAAAGTTTGTTGAAAACATATCTTGATAACTTGTGCGTAAATAACATGGTAATATACATACAACAGAGCTGATAGCTTACTTAATCTAGACGTGGTAACTTTTTAACCAGGGAAAAATGTTCTTAAAAAACACCTTCCAATAACTCATGTGTAAACAACATGATAATGCACGCACATGAGAGTTGATAACTCCTATAAAAATATCACGGTAATTGTTTAATCGAGGGAATGAAAATCGTTGAAAAACGTACCCCGATTACTTTTGTGTAATATGGTAATATACACAACAAAGCTGATAACTCACTGCAAACATCATAATCACTTTTTGATCCTGGGATAAAAGTTTGTCGAAAACATACCCCAAAAATTTGTGTGTAAATGACACGGTAACTTATGTATGATAAACGTGATAACTTACCTAGCCCAGATGTGGTAATTTTTGGTCTGAAAAAATCATAAGAACATATCAACATGATATCTAGTTTTGAACATCTCGTCGAGACGATTTTTTTTGTAAAGACGGTTTTTCAATCGGAGCGACGGTTTGAGCTATAAAACATTTTGAAGTTTGAAAAAAAAAGAATCTAGGATGATATCAGCTTTTCGTCCTTTAATGCATATATGCATGTAATTAAAGGGAGGAATGCATGTAAAAAAATTAGTCATTCTAATGCATGCATGTATATAATTAGAGTAAAGTAAGATTCGATTCTTGCCTATTGCTAAAATCCGAACGTTCGATAGTTATAAAAGTCCTTTAAGAAAAAATAAATCTGAAAAAAGAAAAGGAAAAAAGCCGAAACCAAAAACTGAAAATTAAGAAAAGAAAAAAAAATACCAAGCAGCATCCACCGACCGAAAGGAAGCGAATGCATGTACGTGGGTCAGCCCACCTCCTCACTCCGCCAAGGAGAAGCCTGCAGTGAAGCCATTGCTATTGAAACAAAATGGGCATTCCGCAATAAGCAGTATGAGGATGGGCAAGTGGTTCACAACAAGGCTCGCCTAATGGCACATCGCTATAGGACCGGTGTCTAAGTACTGTCAGCTACCCCTAAAAAGAAAAGAAAAAACTATCAGCTTCATCATAAATAGAGGTTTGGTTATTAGAAACAAACGTTTGGAAGATTGGAGATGGTAACTGCACGTAATTCTTCAGAAAGGAGGAGCCTGCATGTAACTGAAGAGAATTTGCCTCATGGCCGATGGATTCCTCCAACAAGTGCAGCCGCTGCGGTGTTCAGAGACAAACGCCGACGGAGGTCTATCCAGGGGACGTACGTCGAGGTGCTGCCGCTGCGGTGTGCAGACTGTAGAGATAGGCTTGGAAATTTCCAGGGAGCACCATCGTCCGTCGGTCGTCTTTGAGGGACTGGAAGCACATGCCTGTGATGAGAGGCTATCTCGTTAGCTCTCGACTTGAATGTGCCGACAATCCACGCGGCTTTCTAACTGTTGTGAGGCGGCGACATACTGTATATCAATACTGACGCTCCATGCAGGTACGCAGCCATGCTTCCCGAGATTAAACGTCGCGGGGCCACTTTTTCAGGGATCGATTTCGAGCATGAAAACAGGCGGCATAGTTCTGAGGCTCATCAGTTAGCTAAGGCTTCTTCGACCCTGGCTGTAGGTCGTCATTTGTGGCTACATTATGTACCTGAAATTACTTGTACCCAACAAACCATTGGGGAATGAATAAAGCCTATTTCTCTCAGAAAAAAATGGAGAGTTTTTCCTTTGACGAACAAATGGATCGATTTTTGTGGCATTGTAGAAAATAAACTGCAACATTTACTGGTTCAAT
>NC_041386.1:541600516-541627622 GCF_002162155.2 Triticum dicoccoides | reverse complement strand
ACAGAGTTTTAGTATGAGAAAACCAAAACAATGACACTCGCTAGACGAAGTTACATCTCCTCCATCGATCCGGCGATCCTCCCATGGAGCCAGCCAACCACCACGCATTACTACTAGCCAACGCTAGTTGTTGACTCTCGAGCATACCCTCCTGATCTCTGTGCCCTGGTCGGCTTTGGTCTTGACCCCGATTTTCCCCATATTCTCCATGGCTCTCTCGAACTTCCTCTCCCACGCCCCTGCCCTGTTTGCGTTTTCTCTCACCTGCCTCATCGTTTCCGTCGAGTTGAGCACGGCGTCCGAGGTGAACAACACTTTCCTGTCGATCACGTTTCGGTAGTACTGCTTGTCCAGGACATCGGGGGTCACATCGTCTTGGTTCACGCTGGCGTTGTCGTTGCCGTTGCACTGGGCCCTGAGCTTGGCGGCAAATGTCGGGTCCATCTCAGAGAAGCGGCTGGAGAAGAACATGCAGCGGGCGCGGCCGATGGTGTGCGCGCCGGAGAGCGTGACCATCTCATCGGAGGTGAGTCCCTTGGCCGCGAAACTCGCCTGGAGCTCCGTGACGTTAGAGAAGGGCCCGGGCAGCTGGTCGGTCTCGTTGGCAAACGACTCGCGCCCGTCGTAGCGACCGCCTGGCATCCGAATGTTGATCCTGCGGTTGCTGAGGAAGTAGGACGCGTCGCGGGCGGCGAAGGCGACGATGTCGGCGCATGAGACTCTGCCGGGGCAGGCGGCCTCGATTGCCCTCTTGGCCGTGTCGATCACCTCGAACCCTCGCAGGCTGTTCTTGTTTGGAGGACCTTCCCTCTCTGTGTCGTTGTTCTTGGAGTTGGTCATGGTGAGGAGGACGGAAGCATCACACCCCTGACATCACATGAAGGGATTAATAATAAACTTGTTGATCTTCTTAAACGACAATGCAGTTAGTATATACTTCCTCCGTTCCAAAATAGATAATCCAACTTTATAGTAACTTAGTATAAAGTTGGGCCAACTATTTTGGAACGAAGGGAGTAAGTTAGTAGAATCGACGAGCCGTGTCTAGTGTACCCGAACGAAGCAGTCGTGGAAGAAGAGACGGATGAGCCCCGCGCCAATGCCAGGGTTCGCGGCGACGGCCTCGCTCACGGCACCCCTCACGATCCCTTCCGCTCTGGGGCAGTACGACGGCGACCTCCTGTTGTTGTAGTAGCCGTAGCCGAGTCCCAACCCAGAGGGAGACGCCCCCCGCTGCCGGCGGTTCAGCCTGGAGCCGCGAGGACAGAACCGCGGGGTCCTCAGCCAGCCGTTGAAGCAAATGCTGGCGCCCTCGCACGCCGCGGGCCCGGCGAGGAACGCGGCCAAGACGACGAACGCTGCGAGCTTACTAGTCGCCATCTTCTTTTCGCACTAGCTAGATAGAGGAGATAGATCGATGGCCGTACTCGTGTCGTGTGTTGTTTGCTCCGGCTGGGTTACGGGTGATTTATAGGCCGTCCCGGACAAGGACGACGAAGGCAACGTATGGGCGGGCAAGCCGCGTTTAGTGGGCGGCGCACGTTGCGATGGACCCCGATTTCCACCGGACAGCTCAAGCCGCTGACCGGCGACGTTCGCTGGATCAACTTGCGCTGTGCCTCAGTGATGGCGCGCGCGTCGGCGGTCTGATCGGCCTCGTGGTGCCGGTGTGCGTCGGGACAAAAAGCTGCATGGGAACAGTGGCTCCGCCTTGCTGTCCTCGCCGGACTCGTTCATTGAGTGGAAACGTCCACAAACGTCAACAACCACTCTATGCAGATTGCATTTACAGCTGCAGCAGCTGCTAACCGGTTGCATTAACTCGAGCAGGTTTCGTTCACGTTCACATGGATCACGGGCGAGCATGCGCTTGCAGAGCACTAGTGTATGTCTCCTTCCAACTTGAGTTAGCATGTTTCACTTATTTATTTTTGTCAAATTTCTTTTTTCCATCTTATATTTATTTTTGTTTTGTCTTTTCCCCCCTCGATCTAGGATGGTGTGCAAAGTTTGCTTTGCACATTGTGAGATGCCGAGTAGCACAAGCTTTGGCATGTATTTCAGGGACGTGGACAAAACCTTTCCGGCAAAGTTTTACTCGCACATTTATTTTTAGTTTTTTTTTCAATGGTCCTTTTTTGTGCTGTTCAACATTCTTTGACAAGTTCATATCTTTTTCTTTTCTTTTTTCCGATACTCCCATGCTCCGTTGTTACCAAGTTTCCGCAGCATTTCGCCGGTGGTCGCCTGAGGTTCAGAGCGCACGGTCGCCGATATGTTGTGGATGTCTACAGTGGGTACGACACCACATGTATCGGCGGCAATGACTTGAGGAAGTTCATGAAGGACTTCAATCTGGGTCATGGACAGTTTGTTGTTTTCATCATGTCTGGACGCATTGCCAAGACATATGTGTGCAATCTTGATAGTGGTTTTTCTGTTCAAGGTGGAGCTGAACCAGAAGAGGTTGAAGAAGAGCATGGGCCTGATGCTTTGGATGTCACTTATGATGCTGATCTTGATGAACGAGAGGAAGGGAGTGGTGCATTGGTGGATGCAGAGGGGATGAATACGTATAATGTGGATCAAGCTCATCCAGGCACCATCTACAGCAAGGATGCCAACTTGGTTGAAGAGGAGGCGGATAGGCTTGCTACGCTTATTGCCATTGATGAGGGCTACATCGGTTTGCGTTTTGTCCATCGCTTGACGTTCACAGATGTTGTAAAGAAGTTGATGTATGTTCTTTTTTTCCATATTTTTTTCTCTTGCACATTAGTAGAAATTACATGTTTTATTTTTGTTTTTCCCTATTTTTGATAGTTGTATCAAATAATGCATGGCTCCTTTTGTATTATTTTAGTAGTTGCTCCTTTTGTTTCCAAGGCACTCCTCCCTGTCTAAAAAATGGAACCAATCATCAGTATTTTTTATCACATTAATTGTAACGCCCACGATGCGGCTATATCTCCCACGTGTCGAGGTACGATTTAGAGGCATAACCGCATTGTGGTTTTGTCGCAAGAGGGGTAATCTTCACACAATCCCATGCACTGAATAAGAAATGGATAAAGAGTTGGCTTACAATCACTTCACACAAATAACAAGTTAAACATACATCATCTAGAGTACAATCAACGTCCGACTACAGAACCAAAATAAAAGAAGACAACCCAAAATGCTAGATCCCCGATCGTCCCAACTGGGCTCCACTACTGATCATCAGGAAATGAAACATAGTAATGGCCAGGTCCTCGTCAAACTCCCACTTGAGTTCGGTAGCATCACCTGCACTGGTATCATCGACACCTGTAACTGTTTGGAAGTATCCGTGAGTCACGAGGACTCAACAATCTCACACCCACGAGATCAAGACTATGTAAGCTTATGGGTAGGATAAGGTAATGAGGTGAAGCTGCAGCAAGCGCTAAGCAAATATGGTGGCTAACATACGCAAAAAAGAGTAAGATGAGAAGCTACGCAATGGTCGCGAAGCTAGAAGTGATCAAGAAGTGATCTTGAAACTACTTACGTTCAAACATAACCCAAAACCGTGTTCACTTCCCGGACTCCGCCGAAAAGAGACCATCACGGCTACACTGTGGGGAACATAGTAATTTCAAAAAAATTCCTATGCACACACAGGATCATGGTGATGCATAGCAACGAGAGGGGAGAGTGTGTCCACGTTCCCTCGTAGACCGAATGCGGAAGCGTTAGCACAACACGGTTGATGTAGTCGTATGTCTTCACGATCCGACCGATCCAAGTACCGAACGCACGACACCTTCGAGTTCTGCACACGTTCAACTTGATAACATCCCGCGAGCTCTGATCCAGCAAAGCTTCACAGGAGAGTTTCGTCAGCACGACGGCGTGATGACGGTGATGATGTTGCTACCGATGCAGGGCTTCGCCTAAGCATCGCTACGATATAACCGAGGTGGAATATGGTGGAGGGGGCACGACACATGGCTAGAATAGATCAACTAATCAACTTGTGTGTCCTAGGGTGTCCCCCTGCCCCCGTATATAAAGGATCAAGGGGGAGGCGGCCGACCAGGAGGAGGGCGCGCCAGGAAGGGAGTCCTACTCCCACCGGGAGTAGGACTCCTCCTTTTCCTTGTCGGAGTAGGAGAGGGAAGGAAGGGAAAGAGGAGGAGAAGGAAAAAGGGGGGCGTCGCCCCCCTCGTTGTCCAATTCGGACTAGAGGGGGAGGGGGCGCGTGGCTGCCCTGGCTGCCCCTCCTCTTCTCCCACTAAGGCCCATGAGGCCCAATTAACTCCCCGGGGGGGTTTAGCTAACCCCTCGGTACTCCGGTTTTTATCCGAAATCACTCGGAACACTTTCGGTGTCCGAATAAAGTCGTCCAATATATCGATCTTTACGTCTCGACCATTTCGAGACTCCTTGTGATGTCCATGATCATATCCGAGACTACGAACTACCTTCGGTACATCAAAACACAAAAACTCATAATACTGATCGTCACCGAACTTTAAGCGTGCGGACCCTACGGGTTCGAGAACTATGTAGACATGACCGAGACACGTCTCCGGTCAATAACCAATAGCGGAACCTGGATGCTCATATTGGCTCTTACATATTCTATGAAGATCTTTATCGGTCAAACCGCATAACAACATACGTTGTTCCCTTTGTCATCTGTATGTTACTTGCCCGAGATTCGATCGTCGGTATCTCAATACCTAGTTCAATCTCGTTACTGGCAAGTCTCTTTACTCGTTCCGTAATACATCATCCCGCAACTAACTCATTAGTTACAATGCTTGCAAGGCTTAGAGTGATGTGCATTACGGAGTGGGCCCAGAGATACCTCTTCGACAATCAGAGTGACAAATCCTAATCTTGAAATACGCCAACTCAACAAGTACCTTCGGAGACACCTGTAGAGCACCTTTATAATCACCCAGTTACGTTGTGATGTTTGGTAGCACACAAAGTGTTCCTCCGGTAAACGGGAGTTGCATAATCTCATAGTCATAGGAACATGTATAAGTCATGAAGAAAGCAATAGCAACATACTAAACGATCAAGTACTAAGCTAACGGAATGGGTCAAGTCAATCACATCATTCTCCTAATGATGTGATCCCGTTAATCAAATGACAACTCATGTCTATGGCTAGGAAACATAACCATCTTTGATCAACGAGCTAGTCAAGTAGAGGCATACTAGTGACACTTTGTTTCTCTATGTATTGACACATGTATTATGTTTCCGGTTAATACAATTCTAGCATGAATAATAAACATTTATCATGATATAAGGAAATAAATAATAACTTTATTATTGCCTCTAGGGCATATTTCCTTCAGTCTTCCACTTGCACTAGAGTCAATAATCTAGATTACACAATAATGATTCTAACACCCATGGAGCCTTGGTGTTGATCATGTTTTGCTCGTGGAAGAGGCTTAGTCAATGGGTCTGCAACATTCAGATCCGTATGTATCTTGCAAATCTCTATGTCTCCCACCTGGACTTGAACTCAGATGGAGTTGAAGCGTCTGTTGATGTGCTTGGTTCTCTTGTGAAATCTGGATTCCTTTGCCAAGGCAATTGCACCAGTATTGTCACAAAAGATTTTCATTGGACCCGATGCACTAGGTATGACACCTAGATCGGATATTAACTCCTTCATCCAGACTCCTTCATTTGCTGCTTCCGAAGCAGCAATGTACTCCGCTTCACATGTAGATCCCGCCACGATGCTCTGTTTAGAACTGCTCCAACTGACAGCTCCACTGTTCAATATAAACACGTATCCGGTTTGCGATTTAGAATCGTCTGGATCAGTTTCAAGGCTTGCATCAACGTAACCATTTACGATGAGCTCTTTGTCACCTCCATAAACGAGAAACATATCCTTAGTCATTTTCAGGTACTTCAGGATGTTCTTGACCGCTGTCCAGTGATCCACTCCTGGATTACTTTGGTACCTCCCTGCTAAACTAATAGCAAGGCACACATTAGGTCTGGTACACATCATTCCATACATGATAGAGCCTATGGCTGAAGCATAGGGAACATCCTTCATTTTCTCTCTATCTTCTGCAGTGGTCGGGCATTGAGTCTTACTCAACTTCACACCTTGTAATACAGGCAAGAACCCTTTCTTTGCTTGATCCATTTTGAACTTCTTCAAAACTTTGTCAAGGTATGTGCTTTGTGAAAGTCCAATTAAGCGTCATGATCTATCTCTATAGATCTTGATGCCCAATATGTAAGCAGCTTCACCGAGGTCTTTCATTGAAAAACTCTTATTCAAGTATCCTTTTATGCTATCCAGAAATTCTATATCATTTCCAATCAACAATATGTCATCTACATATAATATTAGAAATGCTACAGAGCTCCCACTCACTTTCTTGTAAATACAGGCTTCTCCAAAAGTCTGTATAAAACCATATGCTTTGATCACACTATCAAAACGTTTATTCCAACTCCGAGAGGCTTGCACCAGTCCATAAATGGATCGCTGGAGCTTGCACACTTTGTTAGCACCTTTTGGATCGATAAAACCTTCAGGTTGCATCATATACAACTCTTCTTCCAGAAATCCATTCAGGAATGCAGTCTTTACATCCATTTGCCAAATTTCATAATCATAAAATGTGGCAATAGCTAACATGATTCGGACAGACTTAAGCATCGCTACGGGTGAGAAGGTCTCATCGTAGTCAACTCCTTGAACTTGTCGAAAACCTTTCACAACAAGTCGAGCTTTGTAGACAGTAACATTACCATCATCGTCTGTCTTCTTCTTGAAGATCCATTTATTCTCGATGGATTGCTGATCATTGGGCAAGTCAACCAAAGTCCACACTTTGTTCTCATACATGGATCCCATCTCAGATTTCATGGCCTCAAGCCATTTTGCGAAATCTTGGCTCATCATCGCTTCCTCATAGTTCGTAGGTTCATCATGGTCTAGCAACATGACCTCCAAAACAGGATTACTGTACTACTGTGGTGTGGATCTTACTCTGGTTGACCTACGAGGTTCGGTAATAACTTGATCTGAAGTTTCATGATCATCATCATTAGCTTCCTCACTAATTGGTGTAGGTGTCATAGGAACCGGTTTTTGTGATGAACTACTTTCCAATAAGGGAGCAGGTACAATTACCTCATCAAGTTCTACTTTCCTCCCACTCACTTCTTTCAAGAGAAACTCCTTCTCTAGAAAGGATCCATTCTTAGCAACGAATGTCTTGCCTTCGGATCTATGATAGAAGGTGTACCCAACAGTTTCCTTTGGGTAACCTATGAAGACACATTTCTTCGATTTGGGTTGGAGCTTATCAGATTGAAGCTTTTTCACATAAGCATCGGAGCCCCAAACTTTAAGAAATGGCAACTTTTGTTTCTTGCCAAACCATAGTTCATAAGGCGTCGTCTCAATGGATTTTGATGGTGCCCTATTTAACGTGAATGCAGCCATCTCTAAAGCATAACCCCAAAACGATAGCGGTAAATCAGTAAGAGACATCATAGATCACACCATATCTAGTAAAGTACGATTACGACGTTCGGACACACCATTACGCTGTGGTGTTCCGGGTGGCGTGAGTTGCGAAACTATTCCGCATTGTTTCAAATGTAGACCAAACTCGTAACTCAAATATTCTCCTCCACGATCAGATCGTAGAAACTTTATTTTCTTGTTACGATGATTTTCCACTTCACTCTGAAATTCTTTGAACTTTTCAAATGTTTCAGACTTATGTTTCATTAAGTAGAAATACCCATATCTGCTCAAATCTTCTATGAAGGTGAGAAAATAATGATACCCGCCGCGAGCCTCAATATTCATCGGACCACATACATCAGTATGTATGATTTCCAACAAATCTGTTGCTCGCTCCATAGTTTCGGAGAACGGCATCTTAGTCATCTTGCCCATAAGGCATGGTTCGCAAGTACCAAGTGATTCATAATCAAGTGATTCCAAAAGTACATCAGTATGGAGTTTCTTCATGCGCTTTATACCAATATGACCCAAACGGCAGTGCCACAAATAAGTTGCACTATCATTATCAACTCTACATCTTTTGGCTTCAACATTATGAATATGTGTGTCACTACTATCGAGATTCAACAAAAATAGACCACTCTTCAAGGGTGCATGACCATAAAAGATATTACTCATATAAATAGAACAACCATTATTCTCAGATTTAAATGAATAACCGTCTCGCATCAAACAAGATCCAGATATAATGTTCATGCTTAACGCTGGCACCAAATAACAATTATTTAGGTCTAAAACTAATCCCGAAGGTAGATGTAGAGGGTAGCGTGCCGACGGCGATCACATCGACTTTGGAACCATTTCCCACGCGCATCCTCACCTCGTCCTTAGCCAGTCTTCGCTTAATCCGTAGTCCCTGTTTCGAGTTGCAAATATTAGCAACAAAACCAGTATCAAATACCCATGTGCTACTACGAGCTCTGGTAAGGTACACATCAATAACATGTATATCACATATACCTTTGTTCACCTTGCCATCCTTATTATCCGCCAAATACTTGGGGCAGTTCCGCTTCCAGTGACCAGTCTGTTTGCAGTAGAAGCACTCAGTCTCAGGCTTAGGTCCAGACTTGGGTTTCTTCTCCTGAGCAGCAACTTGTTTGTTGTTCTTCTTGAAGTTCCCCTTCTTCTTCCCTTTACCCTTTTTCTTGAAACTAGTGGTCTTGTTGACCATCAACACTTGATGCTCCTTCTTGATTTCTACCTCCGCTGCCTTTAGCAGTGCGAAGAGCTCGGGAATTGTCTTATTCATCCCTTGCATATTATAGTTCATCACGAAGCTCTTGTAGCTTGGTGGCAGTGATTGAAGAACTCTGTCAATGACACTATCAACAGGAAGATTAACTCCCAGTTGAGGCAAGTGATTATGATACCTAGACATTTTGAGTATATGTTCACTGACAGAACTATTGTCCTCCATCTTGCAGCTATAGAACTTATTGGAGACTTCATATATCTCAATCCGGGCATTTGCTTGAAATATTAACTTCAACTCCTGGAACATCTCATATGCTCCATGGCGTTCAAAACATCGTTGAAGTCACGGTTATAAGCCGTAAAGCATGGCACACTGAACTATCGAGTAGTCATCAGCTTTACTCTGCCAGATGTTCTTAACGTCATCAACAACATCTACAACAGGCCTGGCACCCATCGGTGCTTCCAGGACGTTATTCTTCTGTGCAGCAATGAGGATAATCCTCAAGTTACGGACCCAGTTTGTGTAATTGCTACCAACATCTTTCAACTTTGCTTTCTCAAGAAACGCATTAAAATTCAACGGAACAACAACACGGGCCATCTATCTACAATAACATAAACAAGCAAAATACCATCAGGTACTAAGTTCAAGATAAATTTAAATTCAATTAATCATATTACTTAAGAACTCCCACTTAGATAGACATCCCTCTAATCATCTAAGTGATAACATGATCCATATCAACTAAACCATAACCGATCATCACATGAAATGGAGTAGTTTTCAATGGTGAACATCACGATGTTGATCATATCTACTATATGATTCATGCTCGACCTTTCGGTCTCAGTGTTCCGAGGCCATATCTGCATATGCTAGGCTCGTCAAGTTTAACCCGAGTATTCTGCGTGTGTAAAACTGTCTTACACTCGTTGTAGATGAACGTTGAGCTTATCACACCCGATCATCACGTGGTGTCTCGGCACGACGAACTTTGGCAACGGTGCATACTCAGGAAGAACACTTTTACCTTGAAATTTAGTGAGAGATCATCTTATAATGCTATCGTCAAACAAAGCAGAATAAGATGCATAAGGATAAACATCACATGCAATCAATATAAGTGATATGATATGGCCATCATCATCTTGTGCTTGTGATGTCCATCTCCAAAGCATCGTCATGATCACCATCATCACTGGCGCGACACCTTGATCTCCATCGTAGCATCGTTGTCATCTCGCCAACTATTGCTTCTACGACTATCGCTACCGCTTAGTGATAAAGTAAAGCAATTACAGGGCGATTGCATTGCATACAATAAAGCGACAACCATATGGCTCCTGCCAGTTGCCGATAACTCCATTACAAAACATGATCATCTCATACAATAAATATAGCATCATGTCTTGATCATATCATATCACATCACAATATGCCCTGCAAAAACAAGTTAGACGTACTCTACTTTGTTGTTGCAAGTTTTACTTGGCTGCTACGGGCTGAGCAAGAACCGTTTTTACCTACGCATCAAAACCACAACGATAGTTTGTCAAGTTAGTGTTGTTTTAACCTTCTCAAGGATCGGGCGTAGCCACACTCGGTTGAACTAAAGTTGGAGAAACTGACACCCGCCAGCCACCTGTGTGCAAAGCACGTCAGTAGAACCAGTCTCGCGTAAGCGTACGCGTAATGTTGGTCCGGGCCGCTTCATCCAACAATACCGATGAACCAAAGTATGACATGCTGGTAAGCAGTATGACTTGTATCGTCCACAATTCACTTGTGTTCTACTCATGCATACAACATCTACGCATAAAACCTGGCTCGGATGCCATTGTTGGGGAACATAGTAATTTCAAAAAAATTCATACTCACACACAGGATCATGGTGATGCATAGCAACAAGAGGGGAGAGTGTGTCCACGTACCCTCTGTTGGAGAACGTAGTAATTTCAAAAAAATTCCTACGCACACGCAAGATCATGGTGATGCATAGCAACGAGAGGGGAGAGTGTTGTATACGTACCCTCGTAGACCGGAAGTGGAAGCGTTAGCACAACGCGGTTGATGTAGTCGTACGTCTTCATGGCCCGACCGATCAAGCACCAAAACTACGACACCTCCGAGTTCTAGCACACGTTCAACTCGATGACGATCCCCGGACTCCAATCCAGCAAAGTGTCGGGGAAGAGTTTCGTCAGCACGACGGTGTGGTGACGATCTTGATGTTCTACCGTCGCAGGGCTTCGCCTAAGCACCGCTACAATATTATCAAGGATTCTGGTGGAGGGGGGCACCGCACACGGCTAAGGGAACGATCACGAAGATCAACTTGTGTGTCTAGAGGTGCCCCCCTGCCCCTGTATATAAAGGAGCAAGGGGAAGAGGCCGGCCGGCCATTGGGGCACGCCAAGGAGGGGGGAGTCCTCCTCCTAGTAGGAGTAGGACTCCCCTTTCCTAGTCCAACTAGGAAGAGAGAAGGGGGAAGGAAAGAGAGGGAGAGGGAGAGGGAAAGAGGGGCCGCGCCCCCCTCCCCTAGCCCAATTCGGACTCCCCATGGGAGGGGGCGCGCCACCTCCTAGGCTGCTGCCCTCTCTCTCCCCTCAGGCCCACTAAGGCCCAATACTTCCCCGGGGGGTTCCGGTAACCCTTCCGGCACTCCGGTTTTCTCCGAAATCACCCGAAACACTTCCGGTGTCCGAATATAGCCATCCAATATATCGATCTTTATGTCTCGACCATTTCGAGACTCCTCGTCATGTCTGTGATCATATCCGAGACTCCGAACAACCTTCGGTACATCAAAATATAGAAACTCATAATGAAACTGTCATCGTAACGTTAAGCGTGCGGACCCTACGGGTTCAAGAATAATGTAGACATGACCGAGACACGTCTCCAGTCAATAACCAATAGCGGAACCTGGATGCTCATATTGGCTCCTACATATTCTACGAAGATCTTTTATCGGTCATACTGCATAACAACATACGTTGTTCCCTTTGTCATCGGTATGTTACTTGCCCGATATTTGATCATCGGTATCTCAATACCTAGTTCAATCTCGTTACCGGCAAGTCTCTTTACTCGTTCCGTAATACATCATCCCGGAGCTAACTTATTAGTTGCAATGCTTGCAAGGCTTATGTGATGTGCATTACCGAGAGGGCCCAGAGATACCTCTCCGACAATCGGAGTGACAAATCCTAATCTCGAAATACACCAACCCAACAAGTACCCTTTTTCTTCTCCTGAGCAGCAACTTGTTTGCTGTTCTTCTTGAAGTTCCCTTTCTTCTTTCCTTTGCCCTTTTTCTTGAAACTGGTGGTCTTATTGACCATCAACACTTGATGCTCCTTCTTGATTTCTACCTCCGCGGCTTTTAGCATTGCGAAGAGCTCAGGAATAGTCTTATTCATCCCTTGCATATTATAGTTCAGCACGAAGCTTTTGTAGCTTGGTGGCAGTGATTGAAGAACTCTGTCAATGACACTATCAACAGGAAGATTAACCCCCAGTTGAGTCAAGTGATTATGATACCCAGACATTTGGAGTATATGTTCACTGACAAAACTATTGTCCTCCATCTTGCAGCTATAGAACTTATTGGAGACTTCATATCTCTCAATCCGGGCATTTGCTTGAAATATTAACTTCAACTCCTGGAACATCTCATATGCTCCATGACGTTCAAAACGTTGTTGAAGACCCGGTTCTAAGTCGTAAAGCATGGCACACTGAACTATCGAGTAGTCATCAGCTTTGCTCTGCCAGACGTTCATAACATCTGGTGTTGCTCCTGCAGCAGGCTTGGCACTTAGCGGTGCTTCCAGGATGTAATTCTTCTGTGCAGCAATGAGGATAATCCTCAAGTTACGGACCCAGTCCGTGTAATTGCTACCATCATCTTTCAACTTTGCTTTCTCAAGGAACGCATTAAAATTCAACGGAACAACAACACGAGCCATCTATCTACAATCAAACATAGACAAGCAAGATACTATCAGGTACTAACTTCATGATAAATTTAAGTTCAATTAATCATATTACTTAAGAACTCCCACTTAGAAAGATATCCCTCTAATCCTCTAAGGGATCACGTGATCCAAATCAACTAAACCATGTCCAATCATCACGTGAGATGGAGTAGTATCAATGGTGAACATCAATATGTTGATCATATCTACTATATGATTCACGCTCGACCTTTCGGTCTCCGTGTTCCGAGGCCATATCTGTTATATGCTAGGCTCGTCAAGTTAAACCTGAGTATTCCGTGTGTGCAACTGTTTTGCACCCGTTGTATTTGAACATAGAGCCTATCACACCCGATCATCATGTGGTGTCTCAGCACGAAGAACTTTCGCAACGGTGCATTGTCGGTGTCAAAACCGGCGGATCTCGGGTAGGGGGTCCCGAACTGTGCATCTAGGCCGGATGGTAACAGGAGGCAAGGGACACGAAGTTTTACCCAGGTTCGGGCCCTCTCGATGGAGGTAAAACCCTACATCCTGCTTGATTAATATTGATTATATGGGTAGTACAAGAGTAGATCTACCACGAGATCGAGGAGGCTAAACCCTAGAAGCTAGCCTATGGTATGATTATTGTTGTCTATGTTGTCCTACGGACTAAAACCCTCCGGTTTATATAGACACCAGATAGGGTTAGGGTTACATAGAGTCGGTTACAATGGTAGGAGATCTACATATCCGTATCGCCAAGCTTGCCTTCCACGCCAAGGAAAGTCCCTCCCGGACACGGGACGAAGTCTTCAATCTTGTATCTTCATAGTCCAGGAGTCCGGCTGAAGGTATAGTCCGGCTATCCGAACACCCCCTAATCCAGGATTCCCTCAGTAGCCCCTGAACCAGGCTTCAATGACGATGAGTCCGGCGCGCAGATTGTCTTCGGCATTGCAAGGCGGGTTCCTCCTCCAAGTACTTCATAGAAGATTTTGAACACAAAGATAGTGTCCGGCTCTGCAAAATAAGTTTCCACATATTGCCATAGAGAGAGTAATATTTACACCAATCTAATCTGCTGACGTACTCCGTAGCGTGACACACCACGGCCAAGCCTTTATGTGAGTCGTTTCATTATCCCACCTTAGCGCGTTATGCGAGGCAGTTTCCTTGGCACATCTTGTTAAAGCAGAGATCGTGTCCCCTTATCCCGGGATTCTCATCAATACGGGCGTGGGTAACCCAACCGTGCCATTGATTACGGCGCTTGGAGATAAGCGAGTTTTACCAGGCTGGTGGGGACATGTAGTTGCGTCCACCCATATAAGGGGATAAAGATCCACCTTTTCACCTACGCCTTCTTCCTCCTTCGCCTATCCATTCTTGCGCACTCGAGCTCCAGCGCCCAAGTCCGCACTCCCCACCTCAACCTTCTCCAGCCATGTCCGGAGCGGGAGGCAAGTGGATGGTCTCCTCCATCACGGAGGGACACATCAAAAAGCTGAGGAAGGCCGGATACCTGTCTAACCACATCGCGTATCGGCTCATCCCCACCCCTAGGCCCCATGAGAGGGTGGTGTTCCTCCCCCATTTCCTCCATGGACTGGGCTTCCCTTTCCACCCATTCGTCCGGGGGCTCATGTTCTACTATGGCCTGGATTTCCACGATCTGGCCCCGAAGTTCGTCCTCAACATCTCGGCGTTTATCGTCGTGTGCGAGGCCTTCCTCCGCATCCGCACCCATTTCGGCCTATGGCTCAAGACTTTTAACGTCAAGCCGAAGGTGGTGCGCGGCAACCAGGCGGAGTGCGGAGGCGCCATGGTGGGCAAGATGGCCAACGTCCTATGGCTCGAGGGCTCCTTTGTGGAGACCCTGAAGGGGTGGCAATCGGGGTGGTTTTACATCACCGAGCCGCGCGACGCCGAATGGGTCGCACCCCCGAGTTTCGATCCGGACCCCCTACGCGGCTCACCTCCTGGAAGGAGACGGGCCTGTCTTGGGGTAAAAAAGGAGAGCTGACCGAACTCCAAACATGCATCCAAACCCTGGCAGACAAGAAGCTCAAACTTGTCAACGTAGTCCAGGTTATGCTCATCCGCCTGATCCTCCCGTGTCAAAAACGGGCTTTCAACCTGTGGGAGTTCGACCCGGCGCGGCACCAAACTCTGAGCAGGCTCTTCGACACGACATACGAAGATGCCTGGAAGGTGCTTTTTAAAGGCACCGAGGCTCCCGCATCCGCTACCGAGGATCGCGGATTCAGTGCGCAGCGTCACAATCTCACGGTAAGCTGTTTTTTCCTTTTACAGGGTATCAGTTTTTCATAGTTTGACTCCATGCGGGATCTAAGCTCCCTTACCTTTGACGGGATTGGCAGGTGACGTCCGGACAGATCAACTGTCCGGCTCCTTTGCCCGAAGGCCCAGCGGACGCTCGCTTGGCGAAGCTGCTGGTTCCGGCACCCTATGTGGTGCCGGAGAAGAAGGCCGCGAAAAAGGTCGTGGGGACTCGAAAGAGTGCCCGACGCCAGGAGGTGTCGGATCCATCATCCGATGGTTCCGAGGCGCATTCCTCCCATGAAGACGAGGAGGAAGAAGAGGAGAGCTCTCCCCCTCCAGCGGGAGGAGAGAAGAAAAGGAAGGCCGCCCTCTCTGGGGAGGCCGGAGGGTCCAAGAAGGGGAAAACCCTTCCTCCGGACTACTCCACCGACGCCGACGGCAGAGAGGAGTGGCAGCCTAGGGCCAAGCCCCTGGCAAAATCGTAAGTATCCGGATACCAGAGTAATTCATAGTATTCGTTTATTGCACAACTTTCCCTTACGTCGAATATGTTTATGCAGCCCACCCAAAGACCGTCTCGACGCGTCATCGAGCGGCTCACTGGACTCATCGGATGTGAACTCGCTTCCAACGGCCTCCTCCCCCCGCCCTACGGACGACACCGAAGTGTTGTCCCAACAGGTTCCAAGCCGGGAGGAGGTGGTCCTGGAGGCGCCGCAAGGCGACCTCCCGGACTGCAGGAGTAAAGGGGATGAAACCCCCCAGGGATCCAAGTTCGGCTCCAGGCCGGACACCGCTCCGAAACCTTCAAAGGTTCCAGAGTCCGGCGGGGGACCTCCTTCCAAGAGGAGCAAGTCCACCGTGTTGGCGGCCCCCGTCCAACCGGAGGCGCCGGACAATATGTTGGAGGCGCTCCAAGGTGCCTCCATCGACGAGGAGCATCGCACTATTATGAGTGCGGTGGTCCAGAAGGTTTAGTCCGCCAAGAGCGGACTGACTGAAGCTTGTACTAGCCTTTTGACAGGTTTTGAGGTAAGTAAAGAACGTGTAAATAATAGTACCTCATAGACAGTAGCCCCTGATGCTCTGTTTGGCGTTCGGGAAGAAAAGCCGAATAGAGGATCAAATAGAATTCGCAGGAGTCTAACAAAAATGAGTCAATATGCATATGCAGGCTTCCCTGCTTGCGTCCGCCGCACTGACTGCAGAAGTGGACACGCTAAAGCAGAACCTCAAGCGGTCCGAGCAAGAGCTCGGGCATGCCAAGAAGCAGCTCGAGGACAATGAAGGTAAGAAATACCTTGTTTTTAAATATATATAAAAAGGTGCAATTGCAAAGAATGACAGGATTATCGTGGCTATTTTTAGGGGCCACGTCTGAAGTGGCGACCCTTAAGCAAGCGCTGGTCAAGGCCGAGAAGAGGGCGGCCTCGGAGCGCACCGAGCGGGAGAAGTATGAGTCCGAGGTTGGCAAGGTGCGGCAAGAGCTCCAGGCTCTCATGGAAAAACATGAGAGTTTGGAGCTTGACTCAAAGACGTGAGCGCCCGAGATCGCGGTGGCTATTTAAAATGCCAAGTCTGCCAAGGCCGAATCCTAGAAGACCCTCCAGGAGTTGGATGAGGTGAAGAAGATAGCGGCGGGTAAGGCATTCTTTATGCAAAGCAAACACATAGACGTGAATTACTTGTTACTTACCCGAATCCGGAGCTCTCTAGGAGCGTTCGCAGATCTTCCCCGGAGTGTGTCCGATGCCGCCGCATTCTATCGAGCCGAGGAGGGCAGCTCGACAGAGAAGGTGTTCTGGTCCCAGTATGCTGAGGCCAGACACCCCATGCCCGCGAGCGACCAGCTGAAGCAACTGGTCGAGCTCCACAAGGCGGCCGAACAGGCCATGAAGGGCCTCATTGTTCGGCTGTGTCCTCGAGGGGCTCTGCCTAGGAGCTATTTCGGGCTGGTGCAACGGTTGGTGGAGGCCTGTCCAAGGCTCGAAGTCATCAAGCGCTCCGTCTGCATTGAAGGTGCCCGTAGGGCCCTTGCCCGTGCTAAGGTGCACTGGGGCAAGCTGGATGCTGAGAAGCTGGTGAAGGATGGGCCACCGCCGGGGAAAGAGCATCGCAAGCTCGAGAATTACTATAAGGATGTTCTGAAGGGTGCCTGCCTTGTGGCGGATGAATGTTATAGGGATGTAATTTTTGAGTGAAACTTGCTCGTTTTGTCATGTGCGCTGAAAACTTGTTTATATGCGCTAAGCAATGCTGTTGGAATTTAAAATATTACCTTCTGTGCGGCTGTTTATCAATTTTGAGAGATGGCGAGTCGTCGGCTTCTGCCCCCGTGCCGCTAGTGCTGGGGTGTTCGGGGATAAACCTGAGCGCTCTTTTCCCCATGTTTGGGTCCTTCGAGGGAGGCGCTCAGCCCAACGAACAAGGCAATCGGACTATAATGCGTGAACACTCTCACTTAGCCATAGAATTCTATAATTTTAAATTTCAGCGAAGCCCCTGGTATTCGGAAGACCGAGTTCGGGGCAATATCCACGCCTTGGTCGGACAGAGCCGGCTCCTCGCCCTAAGCGGCATAAGTCTTTAGGGACTCGAAAAACCTCTCGAACAACGACCAACTCTCGCTTCATCATGACAGTCAGTTTTAGCTTTCTCCACTGAGGTGCTCGACCCAGCTCAACTGGGGCACAATCGCAGTGGTTCTCCTAGTGCTACCTTAGCCGATACAGCGGAACGTAAGGCACCAAAACATAGGAGCCGGGAAAACCCAACTATTGACCCAAGACATGATTCGGAGCCGATGCATATAATGCTATAAGTTCGGGGTGCCGCACTTGTTAAAGTGTTCGGACTTCTCACACCATATTGAGGGGTACTAAAGCCCCTGGCGTATTTTGGCCGTACCAACATGTACGTGTGCAACATGTCGTTTTAAGGAACATATATAAAGAAAAAAAGGTAATGCAAAAATAGACGAAAGTTATGCATTGTTTATTAAAAAGGGGCTGCGATCAAAGCAAAATGATACAAATAATGCGATAAGTGGAAGGTTGGACTAGTTAACATGTTCGTTCCAGGGGCAAGCTGTGGAATAGTATGCAGAACAGGTATACTGCTCGTGATAGAGACCACCTAGGAGTTCCGTAATGCGGCGTGGCTTGTCTGCTTCCCTGGTTCTTGCATCGTTTGTGCGGCAATTGAACTGCCGAACAGGCCTTCCGAAGGATGGAGTCCTGAAAGTAAGAGAAAATTAAAAAATCGGTAGCCCCTGGTACGGTTTAAGCCGTGTTTTGGGCGTGCCGTGATGGTGCCCCTCCCCCAATACCCATGGTTTCTCTAGAGCGTAGTTATGTACGCGAAGTACTAGCGTCGCCTTTTTGCGAGGGTTGGGGTTGGGGCCGCATTGCTACGCCTGCTCGGATCGTGCTAGGCGGTCTTGTTGTAGGTTACTCCGGGCGCGCTTGACGGTGTCCGGTCGTTTAGTGGTCGGACTGGAGAACTACCTAGAGAGGCTGCTTTGTACTTCCACTGCAAGGGCCGCCTGTGCTCCTCCGTTCGGAGGGAGCGTTTGGTGTTTCCATTGACCGTAATTACTCCTCGAGGGCCTGGCATCTTGAGCTTAAGGTATGCGTAGTGCGGGACCGCATTGAACTTAGCGAATGCGGTTCGCCTGAGCAGTGCGTGATAACCACTGCGAAACGGGACTATGTCGAAGATTAACTCCTCGCTTCGGAAATTATCCGGAGATCCGAAGACCACTTCAAGTGTGACTGAGCCTGTACAGCTGGCCTCTACACCTAGTATTATGCCTTTGAAGGTCGTTTTGGTGCGCTTAATCCTCGAGGGATCTATGCCCATTTTCCGCACTGTATCCTGGTAAAGCAGGTTCAGCTGCTGCCGCCGTCCATAAGGACTCTAGTGAGATGAAATCCGTCAATGATTGGGTCTAGAACCAATGTGGCGAATCCGCCATGACGGATGCTAGTGGGATGGTCCCTTCGATCAAAGGTGATCGGGCAGGAGGACCAGGGGTTGAACTTTGGGGCGACTGGCTCTACCGCGTATACGTCCCTTAACGCGCGCTTCCGCTCCCTTTTGGGGATGTGGGTTGCGTATATCATGTTCACCGTCCGCACTTGTGGGGGAAACCCTTCTGTCCACTGTTGTTCGGCGGCCGGGGCTCCTCGTCGTCATCGCTATGCAGCCCCTTGTCTTCATTTTCGGCGTTTAACTTGCCTGCCTGCTTGAACACCCAACAATCCCTGTTGGTGTGATTGGCCGGCTTTTCGGGGGTGCCATGTATCTGGCACAAGCGGTCGAGTATTCGGTCCAAACTGGACGGGCCCCTAGGATTCCTTTTGAATGGCTTTTTCCGCTGACCGGATTTAGAGCCTTTGAATCCGGCATTAACTGCCGTATCCTCAGCATTGTCGCCGTTAATGTGGCGCTTCTGCTTGTTGCGACGTGACCTGCCACTACGGTCCTTGGTGTCCGAATTACCAGGGTTCTTGGTCATATTGTTGCTACGAGCAAGCCAACTGTCTTCACCCGCGCAAAAGCGGGTCATGAGTGTCGTGAGTGCTGCCATAGATTTTGGCTTTTCCTGTCCAAGGTGCCGGGCCAGCCACTCGTCACGGATATTGTGCTTGAAGGCTGCTAAGGCCTCAACGTCCGGATAGTCGACTATTTGATTTTTCTTTGTTAGGAACCGTGTTCAGAATTGCCTGGCCGATTCCTCTGGCTGCTGAATTACGTGACTTAGGTCATCGGCGTCTGGGGGTCGCACATAAGTGCCCTGGAAATTGTCGAGGAATGCGGCTTCCAGGTCCTCCCAACAACTGATTGATCCTGTTGGCAAGCTGTTAAGCCAATGCCGAGCTGGTCCTTTAAGCTTGAGTGGGAGGTATTTGATGGTGTGGAAATCATCGCCGCGGGCCTTGTGGATATGAAGGAGATGTAAGTGCATCTAGTGCCACCCCTAGTTGGTTTTGGAGTATTGACGACAAACCTAGTTGAAGGACTAATGTGTTTGTGAGAATTGTAGGATAACACAGGTAGAAGTCCCTCATTGATTCAGTTTTACTACCAGAGATGACCCCTAAAATGTATGAAGACATTGAAGCCAAAGGTGGTATATGAAGATATTCATATTGAAGACTATGACAAAAGAAGACACGTTATGAAGCCTACGGAGCTCGAAGACTTAGATCTTTCGTAGTTCTTTTTCTTCTGTGTTGAGTCATAGGAACCACCGTACTGTTAAGTGGGGTCCAGGAGAACCAGTTAGAATGACTGAAGTGATGCCTAAACAAAAAACCTATGTCTTCGAGTGAAGACAATTGAAAGTGCGTTATATCGACTAGAGGGGGGGGGGGTGAATAGGCGATTTTTATGAAAGTCTTCAAAACGTGGGAGTTATGAAGACAAACAGCAAAGATATGCCTATTACTATGCAGTGGAAGTTAGATTACACTAGGCAAGCCATGGTCAAGTATTCAATAGAGTGAAAGCACAATGACAAACAGCTGCAGTGTAATAAGGATCAGGTAGGAAGAAGTTATGAAGCCAAACAGATCATACATTCACGTTGTGAAGACAAAAGATAGAGCAAGCATGCAATGGCTTCACAATGAGTAACAGTAAGGAAAAGGAAGTGAAGATGTAACCAGTGACTCGTTGAAGACAATGATGTGTTGGACCAGTTCCAGTTGCTGTGACAACTGTACGTCTGGTTGGAGCGGCTAGGTATTTAAACCTTAGGACACACAGTCCCGGACACCCAGTCCTGAACACGCAGCTCAGGACACCAAGTCCTCACCGTATTCTCCTTGAGCTAAGGTCACATAGTCCTCGCCCAATCACTCTGGTAAGTCTTCAAGGTAGACTCCCAAACCTTCACAGACTTCGTTCACTGGCAATCCACAATGTCTCTTGGATGCTCTGAACGCGACGCCTAATCGTGTGGGGATGCACAGTCCTCAAGTGTAATAAGTCTTCAGATCACACAGACAAGAAGACTTAAGTGATGCCCAATTCTCTCTGGCTTTGGGTGGTTAGGGCTGTTCTCCTCGCTAAGAATTTTCTCTCAGAGGCTTCGAGGTGGGTTGCTCTCAAACGACAAAAGCCGTGCACTAAAATCTGAGCAGCCAACAGTTTATGGTTGTAGGGGGTGGGCTATTTATAGCCACTTGGCAACCCGACCTGATTTGTCCGAAATGACCCTGGGTCACTAAGGAACTGACATGTGTCTCAACGGTCAGATTTCAGACTCTCATGGCAACTTTACTTGTGCTGCAAGCAAAGCTGACTTGTCCGGCTCTGGACAAGATTCGCTCTCATTGTCTTCACTCGAAGACATAGGTTTTTGGTTTAGGCATCACTTCAGTCATTCTGACTGGTTCTCCTGGACCCCACTTAACAGTACGGTGGTTCCTATGACTCAACACAAAAGAAAAGAACTACGAAAGATCTAAGTCTTCGAGCTCCATAGGCTTCATAACGTGTCTTCTTTTGTCATAGTCTTCAATGTGAATATCTTCATATACCACCTTTGGCTTCAATGTCTTCATACATTTTTAGGGGTCATCTCTGGTAGTAAAACCGAATCAATGAGGGACTTCTACCTGTGTTATCCTGCAATTTTCACAAACACATTAGTCCCTCAACTAGGTTTGTCGTCAATACTCCAAAACCAACTAGGGGTGGCACTAGATGCACTTACAATCTCCCCCTTTTTGGTGATTGATGACAAACTAGTTGAAGTTTTCAACGGGGAATATAGTCTGTGAAATTGTAAAGGATAAGGAATTGTCTTCATAAGTTGCAAGGGCTCCCCCTGAAGATGTGCATATAAGTTAATTTGCTTTTGGAATGCAAATGCACATGGCAGGTTGTACTTGTGGAGATCCACTTCAGCTTATGATGACAATCCACTATGCATGTGAAAGTATATGAAGATAATGACATGCATAATGGAAAATGGACGTCTGCAGAATGAGATAAGTGCGGAATTTATCGTCGCACATGCGGAATTTATCTTCGCAAAACAGGGTGGCAAACAAGTAGCAGACGACCATCGAGTTTTAGTGTTACAACTCAAAGAACCAAATGAAGCAAAAACGAGAGTTGTAAGCACGAAGCAAAATATAGCAAAACATAAAGCACCCGCCCATATGGACCCGCTTGAAGACTATCAACCCATATGCTTCTCCCTCTTTTGTCAGCAAGGACCAAAAAGGTTTGAAGACATAGAGGGTCTACTCGTTCCCAGGAGCAGCAGGGTCGTTGGAGGTGTTTGGCGGTGCAGAAGAGCTTGGAGGTGCTGAAGCAGGTGGCGGTGAGGTAGCATCGTCTTCTTCATCAATGATTCTGGCAGTGACTGTGGCAGCAGATAAAGAAAACTCAGAGTCTTCAAGTGATGGTGTGCTTCGCATCACAGCCCTTCTAGGAGGTGTGGTGTCAAACTTGAATCGCTCAGTGAAGCCATCCTCTTCAAGTTCAGCTTCAGTACACATCATTGATAGCCGTTTCCATGTACGACGACAGGTTTCATGAGTAACGAAAGCATTCTTGGTGGCAAGATTTCGAAGACGATTAACATCCACCAAGAGGCTTTTCATTTGACGCTTTAGCCAGTCATGATGCCTATCTTGTTTTTGATGAAGGGCCACAAGAAGCTCTCGGTCATTGAGAACACGAGCGCGCTTCTTGGGTCTTGAAGCAGTTGCACTATCAGTGGCTTCAGTTGAAGCAGGGTGTGGCACACGTGTAGTGCCAGCCAAAGGATACACCCTGGAGATGGCTTCAACACCTTCATCGTTCTGAGTGAAGCTCTGGTGTTCTGCATTCTGAAGACTCAAAGGTTGCTTGGCAGGCTCAGGATATATAGCTTCAGCAGAGGTATCCACATCTGGCAAGAAAATCCGATGGTTGCGGGCTGAGGGCTGATATGAGATCGCAGAGTGAAGCTTGATCAGTCTCATTACCCAAGGAGCATAGTACTTTAAACCAAACAGATCTGAGCCTAATGCAGCTAGTTGGCATATGAAGAAATCCTGTGCGTTGAAGCATTTGCCATGAAGAATACAGAATATCAGAGTCTTCACTGCACCCTCGATCTTGGCATTTGGAGAGTGCCCTTTAATAGGCCAGAGAGTCCGCCGGATAATGTGATAGATGGTTCTGGGCAGGTACTCAAAGTCTTCAACGAAGAACTCTGTTGGATAAGGAGCATCGTGGGGCAATGGCTTCATCATGGAGAGCATCTGACTCATATTTGGTTCAGGCCTCTGGAATATGCTCTCAAGAGCTTCAGTGTGTAGTGGACAGCCTTCCTCGAAGAGTTCGCCAGGAGTGGGCAGGCCGGTGAGCTCAATGATATCGATGCATTGGCTTCATGATGGACATTGCCGGTCATCCACTCTAGGGCCCAAGTCTTCGGATCTCTGTTGTATCCTTTGATGTGTAGGGTGGCATAGAATTGCAACAGAAGCTCTTCATTCCAGTGCTCTTCATCAGTTATAAACTGCAGCAGACCCACTTGCTTGAAGCAATCCAGCGCTTACCAGCAATGGCTTCAACATCAAGGCGCTTGTGTGGGAAGATGCGACCTTGGTTGTATAGGATGCATGAATAGTAGCTGCGCTGAGGATAGCTCCAGAACCTATCTGATGAAATCCTTTCCCTTGAATAGGGGTTCTTGGAGCTGTTGAAGAACGTATTATCTGCCTTGAAGCTATTGATGTCGAAGGAGCCAGGTGCTGATGCAGGACCTGGGAACCTTGGCAGCCTTGGGACTGGCTTCTGGACATGAGGCCTGTGCTCAACATGGTAATCAAATTGAGGACCTGCAGCAGACTCAGGAACAGAAGTGTCTGGATCAGTAGCTTCGCTGTCTTCTGAAGCTTTTGGTGGGGAGGGCTCCACATTGGCTTCAGTGTTGGTTGTGGCAGCCCCAACATTTTCAGCCTCCGCTTGACTAGCTGGAGGGTCGGTTACAAGCACGTTCTCCTGGAGAACTGCTTCTTGGTGGAGCATAGGAGTGGGCTCTTGTGGTGCTTCTTCTGCGGCTGATGCAGCTGGAATGTCTTCAGCATAGACTTGAGGCCTTGGACCTTTGCGAAGCCTGCGGAATGCAGACGACGCCTATGGGGTTGGAGTGGGCTGGGCCTCATTGTCTTCTTCCTCTTGAGGGCGATCCGCCCATGACGCATCTTGTGCAATTGGCGTCAGAGGACAACCAATGCTGATGAGTTCGATGTGTTCATACTGAGGAAGGGCTGCATCATCTTGTACATTGTCCTGATGACCAATGTCTTCAGCAGCAATGGGGTCGGCTGCTAGTATGTCTTCAACTTCAGGAGCCTCTGTGGAAGCAGGCTCATGAACTGTCAGTTGTCGTTCTGCGTTGGGGTGAACCATAGAAATAGGTTCAACTATCAAGGGCTCTATGGGAGCAGCCCGAGATTTCTTGATCTTTCGCTTCTTCTTGCTGGGGCAGTAGGAGAGGCTTCAGAGCTTTTCCTCTTCCTGGCTTCAGCCTCAACAGTTCTTGTCTTCTTGAGCTATGAAGCTGTTGACCGGCTCTTTGGCTTCGAGCCAGTCGTTGCAGGTGGGAAGACAATTGGAACTGCTTCTTGCCTTGGTGCCTTTGGTTCAGCCATAGCAGGCTTCTTCTTCTTCTTCGCGGCCATATTGGGGTCGATGCCAGGACGCCCAAGTGCCTTGCGCTTCTCAGCCTCATTGTAGGCTTGTACACATCTTTCAGCCAGAGACTTCATCCGCTCACGTGAACCCTGAGCTTCTGCACGCTTCTTCAGAAAATTTTCCTTTAGCTCATGCAACATGGTCTTGAAGCTCTTCACTTCTTGCACGCTGAGCTTGGCCATATTCTTCTTGAACTAAGCATTTTCATGATCAATTTTCTGCTTCAGTTCAACAATGCACTGAGCAATTGCAAGTTCTGAAGCAATAGCGCCTTGGAAGGCGACGCTGAGGCCAACGGGCAGCTGCAGATCTTCGAAGCTGATGTTTGGTGTGGCAAACCATTCGTCGATGAAGTTGTGGATGATGGCGACATCAAAGAGAGGCAAATTGTTGAAGATTTCAGCTTCTTCTTTGCTCTTGATGAGCTGCTCTAGAGCGTCATCTCCATGATCTTCATCACTTGACAGATCAATGGCTTCGCTGCGCAGAATGGCAGCAGCTGTGAGCTCTTTGCCTGTGTGTGGCTGAGGCACCTTGTCCTTCTTGGTCTTGGAGACGCGGGATACGTCTTCAGACTGCACACTGTCTTCAGGAGGTGCAGTTGCCAATGGCTTCGCCCTTGAGATTTTTGATGAAGGGGCCGGCTTTGAAGCTTTTGGCTTCTTCAACTGCTTTGGCTTCGGTACAGCAGGAGCTTCATCAGACTCAGTGTCAGCTGGAGGGTCATTCACGGCAGTCCCTTGGACTAAGATGCGGGTGATGAGGCCCTCAAGGTTGGCATACGGATCGATGATATTGGGTTCTGCGTCGCGAGTGCCATCTGCCCTTGGTGCGGAGGGACCAGGGTTGAAGTCTAACCCCAACTTCTTCTTGTTCTGCTTCGCTGATTGTTGGGCAAACTGGAAGTTGCGCTTGAATAGATTGTCGTCACGACACCAGAGTAGTGACGACGGATGTGCATCATCGGGCTGTGGCCCACGAACCATGCATGGATAGAAGCTTTGGGCAATAGCTTCATCTCTGGACCTGGGTACAAGGTTCTTGTATAGGATGTCTCCCCACGGTCTTTTGATGGCACTTTTCTCAACATACTCTTGGGTTGTGAAACGGTATTTGAACCATTGTTCAGCCCAATAGCGTCGAATCCGTTGGATTCGGGTCTTGCGCTGCCCATAATTCTCTTCAGGATCTGTTTTATACATTTCTGCCAGGTCTTCAGGCAGATCTTTGGAAGTTCCTTCATGTCGCTGTCTGCCCCCCTTCCTTGCTGCTGCTTCTGAAGCCATAAACTTTAACTTGAAAGGCTTCAAAACTTTCGAAGGCTTCAAGGGCTTTCTTTTGCTGGACCAACAGGAACTGGCTTCAGGAGAATTTATGTGATGCTGTAGGAATTCTGCAAATGAATGCAGACTATGAGAACCGAAGGATTCTCCTACGGACATGTACCTGTGACAGCATTAAGGTGCGAGGGAAGGGGAAGAGGTCATATGCATTCTCAGAAGATTTTGAAGATAAATCAGTTTAGAAGACATTGACCTCATCATGCGAAGACATTCACTCATAGATAAGAAGTTGGTTCCAGATTTGTATGAACCCACAGATCAGTACAAGTGAGGAATCTAACTACTTCATGAAGCACAAGTGAATATACTAGGCATGTTATGAGACGCAGATTGAGAGATCTAACTTGTGTGAAGAGAAACTTCTTATGGTAGAAAGTGACAGAACCATGAGATCAAATGGGGCTGTAAAAAGAAGTTTTATTTACCACACTTGGAACTGCTAGACGGAGTGGGAGATGATGCCGAGCAGTTCAATCCTCCGTGACCTAACTTGGCGACGGAAGACACCTACGGCGACGGCGGAGAGGACGATGTCCGCGATCGCCGTGAAGACGGCGTTAGAGAGGTTGCGGCAGCGAAGCGCTTCGTCGCCGGCGTCGTTGAGAGCTAGCGGTGGCGCTAGGGTTCGTGCGAGGGTGGAAGAAGGAGATAATGACCGTGGTAAGTGTGAATTTATAGGCTCAGGGGCGGCATTGTGCTATTACACAGGTGCCCCTGGCAATTCGCATCTGAGGAACGTGTGGCCAGTTTGCGGAAGTTTGGGGTTTGTTCCACGTCCCACGCACGCCTGGATTGTCGGGCGTTCGTTCCTGCTTCTCCGGATTTTATGTGGAGGAATGAGCATTGAAAACGGACTTTATGGTTGTCTCTATATCTTCTGCTGACAAGGACGCAGTGAAGACATTCGACAGTTTCAATAGAATGCATATGACTTGGAGAGATAGAATTTGAGATAGAAAGCATAGAGAGATTAGGGTCCGATCACATTCACTTAGTTCAAAAGATTCAACCAAGAAGACATAGCTATAAGTGAATGCTGTAGAGGACA
>NC_041386.1:541565921-541600362 GCF_002162155.2 Triticum dicoccoides | reverse complement strand
TGAAAATATGTTGAGTTCGAAGCCAAATCAAATGTGAAGACATTGCAAGGTAACGCCATGAGTGAAACACTTCAAAATGGAACGTTTGGTGGTGGCGTTACCCACCGTATAGGAAGTATTAGACCCAGACACGGCGCACAATTATCGTGGAGCTCCGAAGTCAAATTCCACATTAATGTATTCACACTTAGAATTTATGTCTTCATTGATTGAAGACATACTTTACTTTGTGCGTTGCACATCTAAGTCATCATATGCATAAGTGTTAGGATGTGTGCCTGATCACAGGACATTTGAGGATTCCAGGATATTTAGCTCACACCGTAACTTGCAAAACCTCTTCTCATCCAAGGGCTTGGTGAAGGATATCTGCCAATTGCTCTTCAGTGTTGACGTGTATGATATCAATGTCTTCCTTCACAACATGATCTCTGAGAAAGTGATGAGTAATTTCAATGTTCTTTGTCTTCGAGTGCTGAACTGGGTTGTTGGCAATCTTGATGGCGCTTTCGTTGTCGCAGTAAAGTGGCACTTGCTTCAGATGAATGCCATAATCCTTAAGCGTTTGCTTCATCCACAGAAGCTGAGCGCAGCAAGATCCAGCAACAATGTATTCAGATTCATCAGTGGAGAGAGATACACAGTTCTTCTTCTTTGAAGACCAACATACAAGTGATCGTCCCAGAAAGTGACATGTGCCTGATGTAGACTTGCGATCAACTTTGTCACCAGCATAATTAGCATCCGAAAATCCAACCAAATCAAACTCTGAGCCCTTTGGATACCATAATCCTAGAGTTGGGGTGTGAGCCAAATATCGAAGAATTCGCTTCACAGCTAAGTGATGCGACTCCTTTGGTGCCGCTTGAAATCGAGCACACATGCAAACACTAAGCACAATATCTGGCCTAGATGCACATAAATAAAGCAAAGAACCAATCATGGAGCGGTATACCTTTTGATCGAACTCTTTACCATTGTCGTCAGGACCCAGATGATGTTTGGCTGGCATTGGAGTTGTGAAGCCTTTGTAGTCTTGCATACCGAACTTCTTTAGGCAATCTTTGAGATACTTCTCTTGAGATATGAAGATGCCATTGCGTTGTTGTTGTATTTGAAGACCAAGGAAGAACTTCAGCTCCCCCATCATGGACATCTGATATTTCTCTTGCATCATATATCCAAACTCTTCACTGTACTTCTGATTGGTGCAGCCGAAGATAATGTCATCCACATATATTTGGCACACAAACAGTTCACCATCATATGTCTTCGTGAAAAGAGTGGGATCTAGGGAACCAGGTATGAAGCATTTGCTCTTCAGGAAATATTTGAGTGTGTCATACCAGGCTCTAGGGGCTTGTTTGAGGCCATACAGTGCCTTGTTGAGCTTGTATACCATGTCAGGATGTTTTGGATTTTCAAAGCCAGGCGGTTGTGCAACATACACTTCTTCTTCAATCTTGCCATTGAGAAAGGCACTCTTCACATCCATTTGATATAGAAGAATGTTATGATGATTTGCATAGGCCAGCAGTATGCGTATGGCTTCAAGCCTAGCCACAGGAGCAAAAGTTTCATCGAAGTCAATGCCTTCCACTTGAGTATATCCTTGAGCAACGAGACGAGCTTTGTTTCTGACAACTTGACCATGCTCATCTTGCTTGTTGCGGTATATCCATTTGGTGCCTATTATGTTGTGCTTCCGTGGATCAAGACGCTTAACCAGTTCCCATACATTATTCAGCTCAAACTGTTGAAGCTCTTCTTGCATAGCTTCAATTCATTCAGGTTCCATGAAGGCTTCTTCAACTTTCTTGGGTTCTGATATAGAGACGAATGCGAAGTGCCCACAGAAATTGGCTAGCTGAGTTGCCCTTGAACGAGTAAGTGGACCAGGTGCATTGATGTTGTCAATTATTCTGTCAATCTGCACTTCATTGGCAACACGAGGATGTAAAGGGCGAAGACTTTGCTCTTGCTGATCTGTGTTTTTATTGGGAGGAATGTCTTCTGGCCGAGCATTGTCTTCATGTTGATCAGGTGCTGAGATGATAAGTTCTTCTTCAGGATGAGCTTCAGAAGGTATAATCTCTCTAGTTCCCATAAGCTTGATTGATTCACTAGCTGGAACTTCATCTAGCACATTTGGCAGTTGCTCTCTTTGTGAACCATTTGTCTCATCGAACCGCACATCCACTGTTTCAACCACTTTGTAATGAAAGAGATTGAAGACTCTGTAGGAGTGCGAATCCTTTCCATATCCAAGCATAAAACCCTCATGTGCTTTTGGTGCAAATTTTGAAGTGTGATGTGGGTCCTTGATCCAGCACCTTGCGCCAAATACTCTGAAGTAACTAATATTTGGCTTCTTACCAGTTAGGAGTTCATAAGATGTCTTGTTCAGAAGCTTGTGAAGATAAACACGATTGATTGTATGGCATGCGGTGTCAATGGCTTCAGTCCAGAACTTTCTTGGAGTCTTGTATTCATCTAGCATCGTTCTGGCCATCTCAATGAGTGTTCTGTTCTTGCGTTCGACGACGCCATTCTGCTGTGGCGTGTACGGAGCTGAGAATTCATGTGTGATGCCCAAGGTATCAAGATATGTATCAAGGCTAGTGTTCTTGAATTCAGTGCCATTGTCACTTCTGATGTGCTTTATCTTGGCGCCAAAATTGTTCATAGCTCGACTGGCGAAGCGTCTGAAGACATCCTGCACTTCAGTCTTGTAAAGGATTATGTGCACCCAAGTATATCTAGAGTAATCATCAACAATGACGAAGCCATAGAGGCAAGCAGTAGTAGTAAAAGTTGAGTAGTGAGTGGGACCGAAAAGATCCATGTGGAGCAGTTCGAAGGGTTGAGTAGTAGTCATGATTGTCTTCGAAGGATCTTTTGCCCTCGTCATCTTCCCTGCTTCACAGGCACCGCATAAGTGATCTTTCTTGAACTTGACGCCCTCGATGCCTATGCCATGCTTCTTCTTCGCAAGGGTGTGGAGGTTCCTCATGCCAGCATGCCCAAGCCTCCGATGCCAAAGCCAGCATTCTGAAGCTTTTGCAAGAAGACATACTGCAAGTTGTGGCCCTGCTGAGAAATCTACCACATACAGATCATCTTTTCGATACCCTTCAAACACTAGAGACTTGTCAGATTCCATTAATACTAGGCAACGATATTTTCCAAACATTACGATCATGTTCAAATCGCAAAGCATTGGGACAGACAGTAAGTTGAAGCCAAGGGATTCAACAAGCATGACTTTATCCATGTGTTGATCCTTTGAGATTGCAACTCTACCTAGACCCAATACCTTACTTTTACCAGTGTCAGCAAATGTGATGTGGCTCTTGTCGGATGGACGTAAGGTTGAGTCCATAAGAAGGCTTCTTTTGCCAGTCATGTGATTTGTACACCCACTGTCAATAATCCATTCTGAAGACTTTGAAGACGCTGGTGTCATACCCTACAGTGCAGTTAGGGGGATAGGCTTCACGAAGAGAATTGTGAAGCAAAAACATTTGACGAACCAGTGGGTTATGAAAACTTAGATCCAGATTAGGACTAATAGGGAGAGTAGAATGTGATTCAGGAACGAAGTACATAATGATGCCATTCGGGCATTTTATCTTGCGCCCTACAAGATTTTTAAGGTCCCCAGCAATAGCGTCAGAAGATTTTGGTTTTCTGCTGGAGACCTTTCCCTGCAAAAGAGAGTTAAGCCTTCTTAACCACCCACATCTTCAAGGGTGGCTTAGAAGCAATAAGTCTAAGTGCAGCATCTGAGAATTTTGGCTTTGAAGCCTTAGCAAAAAGTCTTGCAGGTGGACAATAGTACTCATAAGAATAAGCAGAATAATTTTTGGTCATAAGACATGGTGGTTTAAATCCTTCCTGAGCGGAACTGATCTATTCGGCGCGAAGTGACTCGTTTTCCTTTTGAAGATCTTCATGAGCCGCTCTCAATTTCTCAAGTTCTTGCTTCCTTTGAAGATAATCATAGGAAAGTTTTTCATGAGTTGTTTAGAGAGTATCAAGACGATCTTCAAGTTCCTGATACTTAACGTGAAGATTTTTTATGTCTTCAATTAAGGATTCAGATCGAGTCATTTCAGCACCCAACAGATCATCGCTTCTGTCTAACAGTTTTGAATATGTTCCATGGCCTTTTGTTGTTCAGTTGCAATTTTAGCAAGTGTTTTGTAACTGGGTTTTGAATCACAATCAGAGTCATCGTCACTGGATGTTTGATAGCGAGTAGTGCGTGTGTTTACCTTGGCACCGCGTGCCATGAAGCAGTAGGTAGGAGTGGAGTCGTCCTTGTCATTTGCATCGGTGTCGGTGATGAAGTCATTGTCTTCAGTGTTGAAGATGGACTTGGCGATGTATGCTGTAGCCAGACTTGCAATGCCAGAATCAGACTCCTCCTCAGACTCCACCTCTGCCTCCTCAGAAGCGGACTCCTCCTTAGAATCCATTCCCTTGCCAACAAACGCATGTGCCTTGCCAGATAAGCTCTTCTTGTGTGATGAAGACTTTGAGGAAGACTTGGAAGAAGACTTTGAGTATTTCTTCTTCTTCTTGTCGTCAGAGTCATATTCCTTGCTCTTCTTCTTCCTTCTGTTCTCATTGTCCCACTGTGGACACTCAGAGATGAAGTGTCCAGTTTTCTTGCACTTGTGACATGTTTTCTTCTTGTAGTCATGAGCAGAAGCTTCATCATTCCTTGAGCTTGATCGTGAAGATTTTCTGAAGCCTTTCTTCTTGGTGAATTTTTGGAACTTCTTCACTAGCATTGCAAGTTCCCTTCCAATGTCTTCAGGATCATCAGAACTGCTGTCAGATTCTTCTTCAGATGAGGAAACAGCTTTTGCTTTCAAGGCACGAGTTCGCCCATAGTTTGGACCGTAGATATCTCTTTTCTCAGAAAGCTGAAACTCATGTGTGTTGAGCCTCTCAAGTATGTCAGACGGATCGAGTGTCTTGAAATCAGGACGTTCTTGAATCATCAGGGCTAGGATGTCAAACGAACAATCAAGTGATCTCAGCAGCGTCTTGACGATTTCATGTTTGGTGATCTCAGTGGCGCCGAGGGCTTGAAGCTCATTTGTGATGTCAGTGAGCCGGTCAAATGTGTGCTGGACATTCTCATTGTCATTTCGCTTGAAGCGGTTGAAGAGGTTGCGAAGAACACTGATTCTCTGATCTCTCTGGGTTGAGATGCCTTCATTGACCTTGGAGAGCCAGTCCCAGACCAGCTTGGATGTCTTCAAGGCACTCACACGGCCATACTGTCCTTTTGTCAGATGATCACAGATGATATTTTTGGCAGTAGAGTCCAGTTGGGTGAACTTCTTGACATCAGCAGCAGTGACACCTTCTCCAGCCTTGGGAACGCCATTCTCAACGACATACCATAGGTCGACGTCAATGGCTTCAAGATGCATGCGCATCTTATTCTTCCAGTAGGGATATTCAGTTCCATCGAAGACGGGGCACGCAGCAGAGACTTTGATTATCCCTGCAGTCGACATAGCTAAAACTCTAGGTGGTTAAACCGAATCACACAGAACAAGGGAGCACCTTGCTCTGATACCAATTGAAAGTGCGTTATATCGACTAGAGGAGGGGGTGAATAGGCAATTTTTATGAAAGTCTTCAAAACGTGGGAGTTATGAAGACAAACAGCAAAGATATGCCTATTTACTATGCAGCGGAAGTTAGATTACACTAGGCAAGCCATGGTCAAGTATTCAATAGAGTGAAAGCACAATGACAAACAAATGCAGTGTAATAAGGATCAGGTAGGAAGAAGTTATGAAGCCAAACAGATCATACATTCACATTGTGAAGACAAAAGATAGAGCAAGCATGCAATGGCTTCACAATGAGTAACAGTAAGAAAAAGGAAGTGAATATGTAACCAGTGACTCGTTGAAGACAATGATGTGTTGGACCAGTTCCAGTTGCTGTGACAACTGTACGTCTGGTTGGAGCGGCTAGGTATTTAAACCTTAGGACACACAGTCCCGGACACCCAGTCCTGAACACGCAGCTTAGGACACCAAGTCCTCACCGTATTCTCCTTGAGCTAAGGTCACATAGTCCTCGCCCAATCACTCTGGTAAGTCTTCAAGGTAGACTCCCAAACCTTCACAGACTTCGTTCACTGGCAATCCACAATGTCTCTTGGATGCTCTGAACACGACGCCTAACCGTCTGGGGATGCACAGTCCTCAAGTGTAATAAGTCTTCATATCACACAGACAAGAAGACTTAAGTGATGCCCAATTCTCTCTGGCTTTGGGTGGTTAGGGCTTTTCTCCTCGCTAGGAATTTTCTCTCAAAGGCTTCGAGGTGGGTTGCTCTCAAATGACAAAAGTCATGCACTAAAATTTGAGCAGCCAACAGTTTATGGTTGTAGGGGGTGGGCTATTTATAGCCACTTGGCAACCCGACCTGATTTGTCCGAAATGACCCTGGGTCACTCAGGAACTGACACGTGTCTCAACGGTCAGATTTCAAACTCTCATGGCAACTTTACTTGTGCTGCAAGCAAAGCTGACTTGTCCAGCTCTGGACAAGATTTGCTCTCATTGTCTTCACTCGAAGACATAGGTTTTTGGTTTAGGCATCACTTCAGTCATTCTGACTGGTTCTCCTGGACCCCACTTAACAGTACGGTGGTTCCTATGACTCAACACAAAAGAAAAAGAACTACGAAAGATCTAAGTCTTCGAGCTCCATAGGCTTCATAACGTGTCTTCTTTTGTCATAGTCTTCAATGTGAATATCTTCATATACCACCTTTGGATTCAATGTCTTCATACATTTTTAGGGGTCATCTCTGGTAGTAAAACCGAATCAATGAGGGACTTCTACCTGTGTTATCCTGCAATTCTCACAAACACATTAGTCCCTCAACTAGGTTTGTCGTCAATACTCCAAAACCAACTAGGGGTGGCACTAGATGCACTTACAACAATGAGAGCGAATCTTGTCCAGAGCCGGACAAGTCAGCTTTGCTTGTAGCCCAAGTAAAGTTGCCATGAGAGTTTGAAATCTGACCGTTGAGACACGTGTCAGTTCCTTAGTGACCCAGGGTCATTTCGGAAAAATCAGGTCGGGTTGCCAAGTGGCTATAAATAGCCCACCCCCTACAACCATAAACGGCTGGCTGCTCAGATTTCAGTGCACGGCTTTTGTCGTTTGAGAGCAACCCACCTCGAAGCCTTTGAGAGAAAATTCCTAGCGAGGAGAAAAGCCCTAACCACCCAAAGCCAGAGAGAATTGGGCATCACTTAAGTCTTCTTGTCTGAGTGATCTGAAGACTTATTACACTTGAGGACTGTGCATCCCCAGACGGTTAGGCGTCGCGTTCAGAGCATCCAAGAGACATTGTGGATTGCCAGTGAACGAAGTCTCTGAAGGTTTGGGAGTCTATCTTGAAGACTTACCAGAGTGATTGGGCGAGGACTATGTGACCTTAGCTCAAGGAGAATACGGTGAGGACTTGGTGTCCTGAGCTATGTGTTCAGGACTGGGTGTCCGGGACTGTGTGTCCTATGGTTTAAATACCTAGCCACTCCAACCAGACATACAGTTGTCACAGCAACTGGAACTGGTCCAACACATCATTGTCTTCAACGAGTCACTGGTTTCATCTTCACTTCCTTTTACTTACTGATCACTCGTTGTGAGGTCATTGCTTGTCTGTTCTATCTTTTCTCTTCACAACGTGAGTGTATGATCTGCATGGCTTCATAGTATCTTCCTACCTGATCCTTATTACACTACAGCTATTTGTCACTGTGCTTTCACTCTGTTGATACTTGACCATGGCTTGCCTAGTGTAGTCTAACTTCCGCTGCATAGTAATAGGTATATCTCTACTGTTTGTCTTCATAACTTCCATGTTTTGAAGACTTTCATAAAAATCGCCTATTCACCCCCCTCTAGTCGATATAACGCACTTTTAGGAGATAATCCTCAATCCATACCGCAGGATCTGTTGTGCCGTCATATGATTAGATGTTTACGGGTTTGAAACCCTCGGGGATTTGATGATCCATTATTTCGTCTGTAAAGCATAGTGGGTGTGCGGCGCCTCTGTACTGGGCTATATCATGACGTAGATCCAATGAGCTTTTGTCTACTATGTTCGGCCCTGCCGAATTTGTGGCCGGCGTGACAGTTACCGTCTCGAGCCATGGGGCGCCCACGCGATCTGTAGATCGATCTTGTTTGCCTTGCCTTGTCCTCCAACATGTCTCGTAAGTCCGGCGCATATTCCCGTGCCTTGGTACGGGGTGTGGCTTGAGTGGAGGGCCGGGAGGCCTCTCTATCGCGGCCATGTGGTGGCCGGTCGGCCGCATCAAGTGCTTCCTCCTCTAATCGGGGTAGCAACCTGCGCTTTGGGTAGCTTTTGGAGGGGCGTTCGAGTTTATGCTCTTCGGCCGCAAGGACTTCAGTCCATCTGTCGACTAGCAAATCTTGATCAGCTCTAAGCTGTTGCTGTTTTTTCTTGAGGCTTCTTGCCGTGGCCATAAGCCTGCGTTGAAAACACTCTTGCTCAACGGGATCCTCTGGCACGACGAATTCGTCATCGTCGAGGCTTGCCTCGTCTTCGGAGGGAGGCATATAATTATCGTCCTCGACCTCTTTGTCTGCCGCTCTCTCACGAGGGCTGGTTTCTCCATCCTCATGTGCTAAATCTTGCTGGAGGGGGTTTTCTTCGGCACTTCCCGAAGTATTATTGTCTCTTGTGCTGGAATCACCGTATTTTTTTTTGGCGGGATTTTGAGCGGCGCCGCTGACGCCGGCACTTAGGCTGTTTCTTGGAGGGGTCATCCTCCGCTGTTCCATCGCCATCTCCCTCTTTTGGGGTGTCCACCATGTATATGTCATATGACGAGGTGGCTTTCCAGGGCCTAGTAGGCGTTGGTTCTTCATCATCTCCTTCATCGGCGTCCATACTGTCGATGTCTTCGGAGTCAAAGTCGAGCATGTTGGTTAAATCGTCGACAATGGCTACAAAGTGGGTGGTGGGTGGGTTTTGAATTTCTTCATCGTCCGTACCCCAACCTTGCTGACCGCAGTACGGCCAAGGCTCTCCTGATAAAGAGGGAGACTTCAGTGTCTTCAGGATATCGCCGAAAGGCGAGTGCTGAAAGATGTGTGCGGCAGTAAACTCCATGATCGGCGCCCAATTGGATTCGATCGGCAGGGGCACGGAGGGTTCGGAGTCCGGAGAGGAGTCCGGCTCCTTGGAGTCACGAGTCTCGCAGAGTACGGGGCTGGTGTTCGGCTCAATCGCTGTTGGGATCGCAGCCCCCGAGGCGGCGTCCACCCGCCCATCCTCGATCGGCGCAGTTGGCTCTGAATTAAGGGTCGAAGCTGATGCGGGTGCGGCCTTCAGGGCATTGTTCGGCGGCAGAGCTAGATCATGCTCGTCGGGACAGTGCGGCGTGCTCGGAAATGGCTCGAATCCGTCGAAGATCAAGTCCCCGCGGACGTCAGCCGTGTAGTTTAAACTTCCAAATCTGACCTGACGGCCAGGGGCATAGCTTTCGATCTGCTCCAGACGGCCAAGTGAATTGGCCCACAGTGCAAAGCCGCCGAAGACGAAGATCTGTCCGGGAAGGATGGTATCACCCTGGATTGCATCGCTATTGATGATCGTAGGAGCCATCGAGCCTGACAGCGACGACACAAAGGAACTCTCAATGAAAGCACCAATGTCAGTGTCAAAACCGGCGAATCTCGGGTAGGGGATCCCGAACTATGCGGCTAGGCCGGATGGTAATAGGAGGCAAGGGACATGAAGTTTTACCCAGGTTCGGGCCCTCTCGATGGAGGTAAAACCCTACGTCCTGCTTGATTAATATTGATGATATGGGTAGTACAAGAGTAGATCTACCACGAGATCGAGGAGGCTAAACCCTAGAAGCTAGCCTATGGTATGATTATTGTTGTCTATGTTGTCCTACGGACTAAAACCCTCCGGTTTATATAGACACCGGATAGGGTTAGGGTTACATAGAGTCGCTTACAATGGTAGGAGATCTACATATCAGTATCGCCAAGCTTGCCTTCCACGCCAAGGAAAGTCCCTCCCGGACACGGGACGAAGTCTTCAATCTTGTATCTTCATAGTCCAGGAGTCCGGCTGAAGGTATAGTCCGGCTATCCGAACACCCCCTAATCCAGGACTCCCTCATGCATACTCAAGGAGAACACTTATACTTTGATAATTTAGTGAGGGATCATCTTATAATGCTACCGTCAATCAAAGAAAGATAAGATGCATAAAAGATAAACATCACATGCAATTAATATAAGTGATATGATATGGCTATCATCATCTTGTGCTTGTGATATCCATCTTCGAAGCACCGTCATGATCACCATCGTCACCAGCGCAACACCTTGATCACCATCGTAGCATCGTTGTCATGTCGCCAAAACTTATGCTTCCACGACTATCACTACCACTTAGTGATAAAGTAAAGCATTACAGCACAATTGCATTGCATACAATAAAGCGACAACCATATGGCTCCTGCCTGTTGCCGATAACTCGGTTACAAAACATGATAATCTCATACAATAAAATTTAGCATCATGTCTTGACCATATCACATCACAACATGCCCTGCAAAAACAAGTTAGACGTCCTCTTCTTTGTTGTTGCAAGTTTTATGTGGCTGCTACAGGCTTTAGCAAGAACCGTTCTTACCTACGCATCAAAAACCACAATGATAGTTTGTCAAGTTGGTGTTATTTTAACCTTCGCAAGGACCGGGCATAGCCACACTCGGTTCAACTAAAGTTGGAGAAACTAACACCCGCCAGCCACCTGTGTGCAAAGCACGTCGGTAGAACCAGTCTCGTGTAAGCGTACGCGTAATGTCGGTCCGGGCCGCTTCATCCAACAATACTGCCGAACCAAAGTATGACATGCTGGTAAGAAGTATGACTTATATCGCCCACAACTCACTTGTGTTCTACTCGTGCATAACATCAATGCATAAAACCTAGGCTCGGATGCCATTGTTGGAGAACGTAGTAATTTCAAAAAAATTCCTACGCACACGCAAGATCATGGTGATGCATAGCAACGAGAGGGGAGAGTGTTGTCTACGTACCCTCGTAGACCGGAAGTGGAAGCGTTAGCACAACGCGGTTGATGTAGTCGTACGTCTTCACGGCCCGACCGATCAAGCACTGAAACAATGGCACCTCCGAGTTCTAGCACATGTTCAGCTCGATGACGATCCCCGGACTCCGATCCTGCAAAGTGTCGGGGAAGAGTTCCGTCAGCACAACGGCATGGTGACGATCTTGATGTTCTACCGTCGCAGGGCTTCGCCTAAGCACCGCTACAATATTATCGAGGATTATGGTGGAGGAGGGCACCACACACGGCTAAGAGAACGATCACGAAGATCAACTTGTGTGTCTAGAGGTGCCCCCTGCCCCTGTATATAAAGGAGCAAGGGGGAGAGGCCGGCCGGCCCTTGGGGCGTGCCAAGGAGGGGGGAGTCCTCCTCCTAGTAGGAGTAGGACTCCCCTTTCCTAGTCCAACTAGGAAGAGAGAAGGGGGAAGGAAAGAGAGGGAGAGGGAGAGGGAAAGAGGGGCCCCGCCCCCCTCACCTAGTCCAATTCGGACTCCCCATCGGAGGGGGCGCGCCACCTCCTGGGCTGCTGCCCTCTCTCTCCTCTCAGGCCCACTAAGGCCCAATACTTCCCCGGGGGGTTCCGGTAACCCTTCCGGCACTCCGGTTTTCTCCGAAATCACCCGAAACACTTCTGGTGTCCGAATATAGACGTCCAATATATCGATCTTTATGTCTCGACCATTTCGAGACTCCTCGTCATGTCCGTGATCATATCCGGGACTCCGAACAACCTTCGATACATCAAAATATAGAAACTCATAATGAAACTGTCATCGTAACGTTAAGCGTGCGGACCCTACGGGTTCGTGAATAATGTAGACATGACCGAGACATGTCTCCGGTCAATAACCAATAGCAGAACCTGGATGCTCATATTGGCTCCTACATATTGTACGAAGATCTTTTATTCGTCAGACCGCATAACAACATACGTTGTTCCCTTTGTCATCGGTATGTTACTTGCCCGAGATTTGATCGTCAGTATCTCAATACCTAGTTCAATCTCGTTACCGGCAAGTCTCTTTACTCGTTCCGTAATACATCATCCCGCAGCTAACTTATTAGTTGCAATGCTTGCAAGGCTTATGTGATGTGCATTACCGAGAGGGCCCAGAGATACCTCTCCGACAATTGGAGTGACAAATCCTATTGTCGAAATACGCCAACCCAACAAGTACCTTCAGAGACACCTGTAGAGCACCTTTATAATCACCCAGTTACGTTGTGACGTTTGGTAGCACACAAAGTGTTCCTCCGGTAAATGGGAGTTGCATAATCTCATAGTCATAGGAACATGTATAAGTCATGAAGAAAGCAATAGCAACAAACTAAACGATCAAGTGCTAAGCTAACGAAATGGGTCAAGTCAATCACATCATTCTCCTAATGATGTGATCCTGTTAATCAAATGACAACTCATATCTATGGCTAGGAAACTTAACCATCTTCGATCAACGAGCTAGTCAAGTAGAGGCATACTAGTGACACTATGTTTGTCTATGTATTCACACATGTATTATGTTTTCGGTTAATACAATTCTAGCATGAATAATAAACATTTATCATGATATAAGGAAATAAATAATAACTTTATTATTGCCTCTAGGGCATATTTCCTTCACCCTCGTAGACCGAATGCGGAAGCGTTAGCATAACATGGTTGAAGTAGTCGTGCATCTTCACGATCCGACCGATCCAAGTACCGAACGCATGGCACCTCCAAGTTCTGCACACGTTCAACTCGATGACGTCCCGCGAGCTCTGATCCTGCAAAGCTTCATAGGAGAGTTTCGTTAGCATGACGGCGTGATGACGGTGATGATGTTGCTACCGGCGCAGGGCTTCGCCTAAGCACCACTACGATATAACCAAGGTGGAATATGGTGGAGGTGGGCACCGCACACGGCTGGAATAGATCAACTAATCAACTTGTGTGTCCTAGGGTGCCCCCTGCCCCTGTATATAAAGGAGCAAGGGGGGAGGCGGCCGGCCAGGAGGAGGGTGCGCCAGGGAGGGAGTCCTACTCCCATCGGGAGTAGGACTCCTCCTTTTCCTTGTTGGAGTAGGAGAGGGAAGGAAGGGAGAGAGGAGGAGAAGGAAAAAGGAGGGTGCCGCCCCCCTCCTTGCCCAATTCGTACTAGAGGGGGAGGGGGGCGCGGCTGCCCTGGCCTCCCCTCCTCTTCTCCCACTAAGGCCCATGAGGCCCAATTAACTCCCCGGGGGGGGGGGGGGTTCGGTAACCCCCCGGTACTCCGGTTTTTATCCGAAACCACTCAAAACACTTCCGGTGTCCGAATAAAGTCATCCAATATATCGATCTTTATGTCTCGACCATTTTGAGACTCCTTGTCATGTCCGTGATCATATCCGGGACTCCGAACTACCTTCGGTACATCAAAACACAAAAACTCATAATACCGATCGTCACCGAACTTTAAGCGTGCGGATCCTACGGGTTCGAGAATTATGTAGACATGACCGAGACACGTCTCCGGTCAATAACCAATAGCGGAACCTGGATGCTCATATGGGCTCCTACATATTCTACGAAGATCTTTATCGGTTAAACCGTATAACAACATACGTTATTCCCTTTGTCATCGGTATGTTACTTGCCCGAGATTCGATCGTCGGTATCTCAGTACCTAGTTCAATCTCGTTACTGGCAAGTCTCTTTACTCATTCCGTAATACATCATCCCACAACTAACTCAGTAGGTACAATGCTTGCAAGGCTTATAGTGATGTGCATTACCAAGTGGGCCCAGAGATACCTCTCCGACAATCAGAGTGACAAATCCTAATCTCGAAATACGGCAACTCAACAAGTACCTTCAGAGACACCTGTAGAGCACCTTTATAATCACCCAGTTATGTTGTGACATTTGGTAGCACACAAAGTGTTCCTCCGGTAAACGGGAGTTGCATAATCTCATAGTCATAGGAACATGTATAAGTCATGAAAAAGCAATAGCAACATACTAAACAATCAAGTGCTAAGCTAACATAATGGGTCAAGTCAATCACATCATTCTCCTAATGATGTGATCCCGTTAATCAAATGACAACTCATGTCTATGGCTAGGAAACATAACTATCTTTGATCAATGAGCTAGTCAAGTAGAGGCATACTAGTGACACTTTGTTTGTCTATGTATTCACACATGTATTATGTTTCTGGTTAATACAATTCTAGCATGAATAATAAAAATTTATCATGATATAAGGAAATAAATAATAACTTTATTATTGCCTCTAGGGCATATTTCCTTCATACACACGCGGTTGATTCATTTTACTTAAGTCAAGTGTCAAGTTCTCTACAACCCGATATTAACAAATTCCCATCTGCCACATAACCGTGAGCACGACTCTTGAAAGTTTATACCCTGTAGGGGTGTCCCAACTTAGCCCATCACAAGCTCATGATCCGTGGAGACAATCCTCCATCGCGGGACACACGATCAGACTCGGAATCCCAGCACACAAGACATTTCGACAATGGTAAAACTAAACCAGCAAGACCACCCGAATGTGCCGACAAATCCCGATAGGAGCTGCACATATCTCGTTCAATATAACAAGTGGTAGGTAGCGCGACATAGCGATAGAACGAACAACTAGCAAGCAAAGATAGAAGTGATATCGAGGGTAATGGTCATCTTGCCTGAGATCCCGCAAGGAAGAGGAACGAGTCCATGAAGAAGGCAAACAGACGTAGTCGAACAAATCCTCACAACTCCGGAACGAAACCGAAGCTAATGAGAGAAGCAAATTGAAAAGAAGCAAGCAACATGGTAAACACATAAGCATAAACATGGCATGATGCACAACCAAGGATGATGCATGTCCGATGTAAATATGCATGGCATGGCAAAGTGCACAAACAAAACTACAAGTTAAATGGAGCTCAACATGTAACAAGATGCATGTTGACGAAACACCACATTCGATTATTTAGTTCACTCCCGGTTAGGTACTCAACAATATTAAATGTTGGTTAACATGGCAAGAGATGAGGCATAAGTAAACTAACTATTTAGGCAAGTTTAAATGAGGCCAGAAACAACAAACAACAATTCCGGAAAATCCTCATATGCAATTTATGGATCAGGTAATGTTCTGCCCTAAACCATATTTTAGAGTTGTTAAACATGCAATGTAATGCCACCATGTTAAACTATGCATTTTCTACCCCATTTACATATAAAGTTTATTAAATTTGGAGCTACGGTTGTTAAGTTATGAAATAAATCATTTTAACATGCCATTTAAGAAAAATTAAACAAACAACATTTAAACATTTTAAACATGGGCGAAAGTTGCAAATTATTAAACTAGATGAAATTCTAAGCATTTTACATATTTAAATCATTTTAAACCAATGCACGGTTGGTGAGATATGATATGCATGAACTTGGAGGGTTTTTCTGTAAAACAGTAAATCACTAGATAATTTGGAAATTTGCTGGACAAAAAAAAAACAGGTTTATGGGCTGAAACTAGATGGGCTGGGGGAGCTGCTCACATTGGGCCTCACGGCCTGTCGGTGGAGCAGCCCACCAGCGATGCGGGGCTAGGCCTAGCGACACATTGGGCCAGTTGTGTCCTGGTCGACGACTTGACCAGATCGAGCGAGGAGTCAGTCAACGATGAAACGGGACTTGGCGCTAGCCTCTTCCTCGCATACTCGCACGATAGAAGCAGGGGACGCCGCTGTGCTGGCTTGTGCGGGACTTGGCAAGTCGGCGGTGGCTAGGAGTAGAGCTCCGGCGAGCGGGGCGAAGGGGCTGCGAGGTCTTGGCCGTCCGGATCTGGCCGAGAACGGGCTTGGACGGCGCCGGTGCAGGGATGACGTGGGGACGGACTTGGTGCGGTGGAGCTTGGGCCCTGGGAGGCCGGCGAGGTGGTCGTCCGGGCGAGGAGACGAGCGCGGGGGCGCTGCTGCAGGGTGCTCATCTCCCGTGCGTCTCGGGCGTGAGGGGGTCAGGAGGTCGAGGAGGCAAGGGCGCGGGAACGCCGGCGAGGCAGGGCTTGGAGGCGGCATGGCGCCGGAGATGATCATTGGGAGGCGTGGAGGAGGAGGTCATGGGGTCGAGGACGACGGATCCGTCCGTTCCCATGTCGGATCCAGCGCGAACCAGCGGCTGCTGGTGCTTGAAGTCCCCTGGACACCATGGCGGGCTCCCTGGGAGAACTGTGCGAGGTGAGGAACGAGATGAGGAACGAAGGAAAAAGAGAAGAATGGAAGGGAGGCGGGGTGGCGCTGTTCCTGGTGGTGGTGCTCATCCCCGGCGAGCTGGCAGGAGCGTGGAATGACGGCGGGGCCGAGTAGAGGAAGCTCCTCTTCCCTGGATCGAGAGGAGACGGGGGCTCCGGGAGAGCGGGGAGGATCTCCTCTCCTTGGATCGTGCACGCAAGGCTGATACGTCCATTTTGCATCATGCTTTTATATCGATATTTATTGCATTATGGGCTGTTATTACACATTATGTCACAATACTTATGCCTATTCTCTCTGATTTTACAAGGTTTACATAAAGAGGGAGAATGCCCTCAGCTGGAATTCTGGGCTGGAAAAGGAGCAAATATTAGAGACCTATTCTGCATAGCTCCAAAAGTCCTAAAACTTCACGAGAGTTATTTCAGGAATATATAAAAAATATTGAGCGCAAGAAGTACCAGAGGGGAGCCACCCACCAGCAACGAGGGTGGGGGGCGCGCCCTACCCCCTGTGCGCGCCCCCTGCCTCGTGGGCCCCCTGGTGGCCCTCCGATGCCCATCTTCTGCTATATGGAGTCTTTCATCGAGGAAAAAATCATAAGCAAGCTTTCGGGACGAGACTCCGCCGCCACGAGGTGGAACCTTGGCGGAACAAATCTAGGGCTCCGGCGAAGCTGTTCTGCCGGGGAAAGTTCCATCCGGGAGGGGGAAATCATCACCATCGTCATCACCAAGGATCCTCTCATCAGGAGGGGGTGAATCTCCATCAACATCTTCACCAGCACCATCTCATCTCAAACCCTAGTTCATCTCTTGTATCCAATCTTTGTATCCAAACCTCAGATTGGTACCTGTGGGTTGCTAGTAGTGTTGATTACTCCTTGTAGTTGATGCTAGTTGGTTTACTTGGTGGAAGATCATATGTTCAGATCCATTATGCATATTAATACCCCTCTGATTATGAACATGAATATGCTTTGTGAGTAGTTACGTTTGTTCCTGCGGACATGGGAGAAGTCTTGCTATTAGTAGTCATGTGAATTTGGAATTCGTTTGATATTTTGATGAGATGTATGTTGTCATCCCTCTAGTGGTGTCATGTGAATGTCGACTGCATGACACTTCACCATTGTTTGGGCCTAGAGGGAGGCATTGGGAAGTAATAAGTAGATGATGGGTTGCTAGAGTGATAGAAGCTTAAACCCTAGTTTATGCGTTGCTTCGTAAGGGGCTGATTTGGATCCATATGTTTCATGCTATGGTTAGGTTTACCTTAATACTTCTGTTGTAGTTGCGGATGCTTGCAATAGGAGTTAATCATAAGTGGGATGCTTGTCCAAGTAAGGACATCACCCGAGCACCGGTCCACCCACATATCAAATTATCAAAGTACCGAACGCGAATCATATGAACGTGATGAAAACTAGCTGGACGATAATTCCCATGTGTCCTCGGGAGCGCTTTACTTCATATAAGAGTTTGTCCAGGCTTGTCCTTTGCTACAAAAAGGATTGGGCCATCTTGCTACACCTTATTTACTTTTCTTACTTGCTACTCATTACCAATTACCTTATCACAAAACTATCTGTTACCGATAATTTCAGTGCTTGCAGAGAATACCTTGCTGAAAACCGCTTATCATTTCCTTCTGCTCCTTGTTGGGTTCGACACTCTTACTTATCGAAAGGACTACGATAGATCCCCTATACTTGTGGGTCATCAGAGGTAGAGACGGCAGGGAGGCGAGGTGTTGGTGGTGGTGGATCGGACCGGTTGAGAGCTGCAGCGCCGGTTGGGCAGGCACACAGATCAAGGGAGGTGGGTGGTGGCTATGGGTGGCGAGAGCTGGTTCGAGAGGGACGGATCTGGGAGGATCCCGAGAGAGAAGGGAGTTCGTCGGGTGGCTGCGGAGTCTGCGGGATGGATGGATTGGACAGGCTATCTAGTGTTTCATCTTTATATAGAGCACGAGGATTTTGGTTAGGGCCTAATCGTCCCCTTCGTTTAAAATCGAACGGTCGAGATAAATAGGCTAGGACAGCTCAAATAAGAAACCAGAGATATTTTAGGGATGTTTGGGGATGATCCAGACCCATCGGTAACGACTGCCCGAGTCGGGTCCGGAGGAGTTTCGGACACGGGCGAGGGGTCGATGCACTGAGCAAAGAGGGGTTAGGGGGTTTGACAAGAGGGAAATGAAAACCCGGTTGGACTCGGACCGGTCAACGAAGGCAAGGGGGGACGCGACAACTACGAACGGATGCAAGCTTTATGAAAATGTGCAGATGCAATGCAGATGATAACATGATGAAACGCAACAAACAAATAAAACACATGGCTGACACGCAAAACAAGGAAGGCAACAAGGAAGGCATCTGGAGCGTCGGTCTCGGGGCGTCACAACACTCCTCCACTTACAAGAGATCTCGTCCCGAGATCTAAGGATGGCACCGGAGAGAAGCGAAAGAGCAAGAGGTAAGACAAAGTTGCTTCTTCGACAAACGAGTGAAACCAACGAACCTTGAGAGGTTAAACAAATTGAAAGAAGGAATCCAACAAAGAAGCAAGAAGCTGCAAACACTCTGATATAAAAGAGGAATAAGGAACATTGCAAGAACCTTGTAGGTTGAAGGATATGAAACAAGATCTTAACGGACCAAAAGAATATGAAAGCACACCGGTAGAAAAAAGAAACAAGGAACACCATGTGAACCTTGGAGTTTGCAAGGCTATGAATGACAAGCACAATGGACAAGAAGGAATTGAAACCACTCTGGTTGAAACGAGATAAACAAGGGACAAGGAAGAACAAATTCGACTCCGCTTAAATGGATAAGCAAGGAAAAGAACATGATCTTTACAAAATGAGGTGATGGGTGAAGAGAGCAACATCACAATGTCTCTAGAACAAATGTAAGAATGGAATCAATAGAACGGGGAAGAAAAATAACATGTTCTACCTCAAATGAATTTAAGAGGGCATCCTTAAAAGAAGGATTGAACAGACTTGTTGAAACAAAATCCACAACGAAAAGGGATAAGCTTGTTGTGGGCTGATGACCCACAAGTATAGGGGATCTATCGTAGTCCTTTCGATAAGTAAGAGTGTCGAACCCAACGAGGAGTAGAAGGAAATTATAAGCGGTTTCCAGCAAGGTATTCTCTGCAAGTACTAAAATAAGTGGTAACAGATAGTTTTGTGATAGGATAATTTGTAACGAGCAACAAGTAACAAAAGTAAATAAAGTGCAGCAAGGTGGCCCAATCCTTTTTGTAGCAAAGGACAAGCCTGGACAAACTCTTATATAGAGAAAAGCGCTCCCGAGGACACATGGGAATATCGTCAAGCTAGTTTTCATCACGTTCATATGATTCACGTTCGGTACTTTGATAATCTAATACGTGGGTGGACCGGTGCTTGGGTACTGTCCTTACTTGGACAAGCATCCCACTTATGATTAACCTCTATTGCAAGCATCCACAACTACAACAAAAGTATTAAGGTAAACCTAACCATAGCATGAAACATATGGATCCAAATCAGCCCCTTACGAAGAAACACATAAACTAGGGTTTAAGCTTCTGTCACTCTAGCAACCCATCATCTACTTATTACTTCCCAATACCTTCCTCTAGGCCCAAACAATGGTGAAGTGTCATGTAGTCGACGTTCACATGACACCATTAGAGGGATGACAACATACATCTCATCAAAATATTGAACGAAGACCTAATTCACATTACTACTAATAGCAAGACTTCTCCCATGTCCTCAGGAACAAACGTAACTACTCAGAAAGCATATTCATGTTCATAATTAGAAGGGTATTAATATGCATATAGGATCTGAACATATGATATTCCACCAAATAAACCAACTAGCATCAACTACAAGGAGTAATTAACACTGCTAGCAACTCACAGGTACCAATCCCGGACTTGGAGACAAGAATTGGATACAAGAGATGAACTAGGGTTTTGAGAGGAGATGGTGCTAGTGAAGATGTGATGGAGATTGCCCTCTCCCGATGAGAGGAGCGTTGGTGATGACGATGGCGATGATTTCCCCCTCCCGGAGGGAAGTTTCCCTGACAGAACAGCTCCGCCAGAGCCCTAGATTGGTTCCGCCAAGGTTTCGCCTCGTGGCGGCAGAGTTTCGTCCGAGAAGATGGCTTATGATTTTTTTCCTCATCGAAAGACCTCATATAGCAGAAGATGGTTATCGGAGGGCCACCAGGGGGCCCACCTGGTGAACTTCTTGCGCTCAATATTTATTATATATTCGGAAAACGTCTTCCGTGAAGTTTCAGGACTTTTGGAGCTGTGCAGAATAGGTGTCTAATATTTGCTCCTTTTCCAACCCAGAATCCCAGCTGCCGACATTCTCCCTCTTTATGTAAACCTTGTAAAATAAGAGAGAATAGGCGTAAGTATTGTGACATAATGTGTAATAACAACCCATAATGCAATAAATATCGATATAAAAGCATGATGCAAAATGGACGTATCAACTCCCCCAAGCTTAGACCTCGCTTGTCCTCAAGCAAAAGCCAAAATCGAAAAATATGTCCACATGTTTAGAGATAGAGGTGTCGATGAAAATAAAATACGGACATGAGGGCATCATGATCATTCTTAGAATAGCAACTTATATAATTCTTGTCATATAATTTCTTATGCTAGAGTAATAATTTCAACCACAATTTCAAGTATGAATCATAAACTTCATTGACAACTAACAAACTATAATCTCAATCATTGGAGCAATTGCAATTTATCATAACATAGGAAAGAGTCAATATATAAGAGCCTTTCAGCAAGTCCACATACTCAACTATCATATAGTCTTTCGCAATTGCTGACACTCACGCAATACTTATGGGTATGGAGTTTTAATCGGACATAGAGAAAGATAGGGGCTTATAGTTTTGCCTCCCAATGTTTTACCTCAAGGGTAATGTCAACAATAATAGTTCATGAAAACTCACATCTAATTAGCCATATATACCATGATCTTTCCAACATATTGTGCTTGCCCAAGGATAAAATGTAAAAAGGAAGGGTGAAGATCACCATGACTCTTATGCAATGTAGGAGATAAAAGTAAAAGATAGGCCCTTCGCAGAGGGAAGCAGAGGTTGTCATGCGCTTTTATGGTTGGATGCACAAAATCTTAGTGCGAAAGAACATCACTTTATATTGCCACTTGTGATATGGACCTTTATTATACAGTCTGTCGCTTTTATTTCTTCCATATCACACGATCGTATAAAGTTTATTTTCTCCCACACTAATAAGTCATACATATTTAGAGAGCAATTTTTATTGCTTTGCACCGATGACAACTTACTTGGAGGATCTTATTCAATCCATAGGTAGGTATGGTGGACTCTCATGGCAAACTGGTTTAAGGGTATTTGGAAGCACAAGTAGTATCTCTACTCGGTGCTATGAATTTGGCTAGCATGAGAGGGAAAGGCAAGCTCAACCATGTTGGATGATCCATGACCATATGATTTATCTCAGATGTAAGAAAACATAACCCATTACATTGTCTTCCTTGTCCAACGTCAACTCTTTAGCATGCCATATTTTAAAGAGTGCTCACAATCATAAAAGATGTCCAAGATAGTATATCTATATGTGAAGACCTCTCTTTCTTTATTGCTTCCTATTAATTGCAACGATGACCAAAACTATGTTTGTCAACTCTCAACAACTTTTATTCATCATATTTTTCTATGTGAGCTCATTACTCTCCATGAGATCCATATGATCTCTTTGTTTCTTTTTATTTCTTTCTCTTTTCTTTTATTCACTTAAGATCATGGCAAAATAATCAAGCCCTCGACTCAACACTAATCTTTATTATATAGCTCACGGACTCGATTACATAGAGGGATCATAAAGAAAAACTCACAACTAGATCATACTAAAAACTTTTATTCTACTAAGCCAAGATATTACCAAAAGGACCGAACTAAGAAAAACAGTAAAGATAAAAGTGATGGTGATATGATACCGGGGCACTCCCCCAAGCTTGGCAGTTGCCAAGGGGAGTGCCCATACCCATGTGATTATGTCTCTCTTTTCGGGGGTGGTGATGTGATGTTCTTGGCGATGATGCCCCTCGGGATAAGATTCTCCTCCTCGAGCTTATTGACTTGCTGCTTGAGGTCCATTATTTCCTTTCGGAGTTTTCCTGTAATAGCCAAAGCTCCCTGCACTCAAGGGTGCTGCATAGCTGCGGGAGAACCAGTGACACTCTTTTTCATATTCTCATAAGAAAGAAATCTAACATTGGAAGGGATAACCGAGTTTGGAATAGCCGAGCTCTGCAGTTCTCCTATTGTGAATCCAACTCGGAAGCGAGAGATGACTTCTTGATCCTCTTCCATGGCATCTATCATCTTGAATTCGGCCTCCATGTCTTCCTCTGTTGCTAGCCCAAAGAGGTCAACATTGTTGTTTGTCATTGATCTCGGTGCCAGATGAGACACCCGGCTCTCCCCGACTGACTCTTGCAAAGACATTTTGCTTTAATCTGCAGCAGCAACAACTCGAAACACAAACAGAGGATAATTGCGTGATTCGGGAGTCAAAACCCCTGGGAGATTATATAATGAATTTTTATCGACCAAAATACATGTCGTGTAAGAAAACGAAGTCCGGAAAGCGCACGAGGTGCCCACGAGGTAGGGGGCGCCCTCCACCCTCGTGGAGCCCTCGTGTCCTTCTCGGACTGCTACTTATTTTTCTATTTTTTCTAAATATTCCAAATTGGAGAAATATTGCCTTAAAAACTGTTTTGGAGTCGGTTTACTTACCGTGCCACATACCTATTCCTTTTAGGAGTCTGAAACATTTCGGAAAGTGTCCCTTATGTATTCCTCCGGGGTTACGGTTTCAATAACATTGGTTTCAACATTTATAGGATTACCTGAGATATAATGTTTGATTCTTTGACCGTTCACCACCTTCGGATTTGTACCTTCGAAGTTGTTGATTTTTATGGCACCAGAACGATAGACCTCCTCGATAACGTAAGGACCTTCCCATTTAGAGAGAAGTTTTCCTGCAAAAAATCTTAAATGAGAGTTGTATAGCAATACATAATCTCCTACATTAAACTCGCGCTTTTGTATTCTTTTGTCATGCCATTTTTAACTTTTTCTTTAAACAACTTGGCATTTTCGTAAGCTTGGGTTCTCCATTCATCGAGTGAGCTAATATCAAATAACCTCTTCTCACCGGCAAGTTTGAAATCATAATTGAGTTCTTTAATAGCCCAATATGCCTTATGCTCTAGTTCGAGAGGTAAGTGACATGCTTTTCCATAAACCATTTTATACGGAGACATACCCATAGGATTTTTATATGCAGTTCTATAGGCCCATAATGCATCATCAAGTTTCTTGGACCAATTCTTTCTAGATCTATTAACAGTCTTTTGCAAAATTAATTGAGTTCTCTATTACTCAATTCTACTTGACCACTAGACTGAGGGTGATAAGGAGATGCAATTCTATGATTAACGCCATACTTAGCAAGCATTTTGTGGAAAGCACCATGAATAAAATGTGAACCACCATCAGTCATTAAATATCTAGGGACTCCAAATCTTGGAAAAATAACTTCTTTAAGCATTTTAATAGAAGTGTTATGATCAACACTACTAGTTGGAATAGCTTCTACCCACTTAGTAACGTAATCGACAGCAAATAAAATATGTGTATAACCATTAGAGGCATGAAAAGGTCCCCTATAGTCGAAGCCCCAACCATTAAATGGTTCAATTACGAGTGAATAGTTCATAGGCATTTCTTGACGTCTACTAATATTACCAATTCTTTGACATTCATCAGAAGATAAGACAAACTTACGGGCATCCTTGAAGAGAGTAGGCCAATAAAAACCAGATTGCAATACCTTATGTGCAGTTCTATCTCCAGCATGGTGTCCTCCATAAGCTTCGGAGTGACACTTGCGTAGGATCTGTTCCTGTTCATGCTCAGGTATACAACGTCTAATAACTCCATCTACTCCTTCTTTATAAAGATGTGGGTCATCCCAAAAGTAATGCCTCAAATCATAGAAGAACCTTTTCTTTTGTTGATATGTGAAACTAGGTGGTATGAATTTAGCAACAATATAATTAGCATAATCAGCATACCATGGAGCAGTATCAGAAGCATTTATGACATTTAATTGCTCATCAGGAAAGCTATCATCAATAGGTAGTGGGTCATCAATCACATTTTCTAACCTAGACAGGTTGTCTGCAACGGGGTTCTCAGCTCCCTTTCTATCAACAATATGTAAATCAAATTCTTGTAGCAAGAGAACCCATCTAGTAAGTCTAGGTTTAGCATCTTTCTTTTCCATAAGATATTTAATAGCAGCATGATCAGTGTGAATAGTTACTTTAGAATCAACAATATAAGGTCTGAACTTATCACAAGCAAATACAACTGCTAAGAATTATTTTTTAGTAGTAGCATAATTTCTTTGAGCATTGTCTAGGGTTTTACTAGCATATTGAATAACATTTAATTTCTCATCAACTCTTTGCCCTAGAACAACACCTATAGCATAATCACTAACATCACACATAATTTCAAAGGGTAAATTCCAATCAAGTGGCTGAACAATAGGTGCGGAGATCAATGCTTTCTTAAGTATTTCAAATGCTTCTACACAATCATCATCAAAGACAAATGGTATATCTTTTTGTAATAAATTAGTCAGAGGCTGAGAGATTTTTGAGAAGTCCTTGATGAACCTCCTATAAAATCCGGCGTGACCAAGAAACTTCTTATACCTTTAATGTCCTTGGGGCATGGCATCTTTTCAATAGCATCAACCTTGGCTTTATCAACTTCAATACCTCTTTCAGAAACTTTATGCCCCAAGACAATACCTTCTTTAACCATAAAGTGGCACTTTTCCCAATTCAAGACAAGATTAGTTTCTTCACATCTCTGCAAAACTCGATCAAGGTTGCTCAAGCAATCATCAAAAGAAGATCCATAGACGGAGAAATCGTCCATGAAAACCTCACAAATCTTTTCACAAAAGTCAGGGAATATAGCCATGATGCATCTTTGAAAGGTAGCAGGTGCATTACATAAACCAAAAGCCATATGTCTATAAGCAAAAGTACCAAAAGGGCAAGTAAATGTAGTCTTTGGTTGATCCTTGGCTGACACAGGTATTTGAGAGAAACTAGAATAACCGTCTAGAAAGCAAAAATGTGTATGTTTGGATAATATTTCTAGCATTTGATCGATAAAAGGTAAGGGGTAATGATCCTTTTTAGTGGCCTTATTTAATTTGCAGAAATCAATTACCATCCTATAACCTATAATAATTCTTTGAGGAATCAATTCATCTTTATCATTAGGAACAACAGTAATACCTCCCTTCTTAGGGACACAATGGACAGGACTTACCCACTGACTATCAGCAACGGGATAGATTATACCTGCCTCAAGGAGCTTTAGTATTTCTTTTCTTACCACTTATTTCATTTTAGGATTCAGCCGTCGTTGATGATCACAAACTGGTTTAGCATCTTCTTCCAAATTTATTTTATGTTGACATAGAGTGGGACTAATGCCCTTAAGATCATCAAGAGTATACCCAATAGCAACACAGTGCTTCTTCAGAGTTTTCAATAATCTCTCTTCCTCATGCTCTGGTAGGTTAGCACTAATAATAATAGGATATATCTTTTTCTCATCAAGACAAGCATACTTAAGAGTATCAGGCAACCGTTTAAGCTCAAACACGGGATCACCCTTGGGTGGAGGAGGATCCCCTAGGATTTCAACAGGTAAATTGTTTTTCAGAATAGGTTCCTATTTAAAGAATACTTCATATATTTCCCTTCTTTCATTCATAAGCATATCATTCTCATGGTCTAGCAAATAATGTTCTAAAGGATCACTAGGAGGTACGGCAATAGAAGCAAGACCAATAATTTCATCCTTACTAGGTAATTCTTCTTCACGGTGTTGTCTACTAAATTTAGAGAAATTAAATTCATGAGACATATCATCTAAACCGATAGTAACAACATCCTTTTTGCAATCTATCTTAGCATTAACAGTGTTTAAGAAGGGTCTACCAAATATAATGGGACAAAAGCTATCTTGTAGGGGACCAAGAACAAGAAAATCAGCAGGATATTTAGTTTTCCCACACACGACTTCAACATCTCTAACAATTCCCATTGGTGAAATAGTATCTCTATTGGCAAGTTTAATTGTGATATCAATATCTTCTATTGCATGCACTTTCTTATTAGTAGATCTTTCAGTGTGCCATTGAGAATAATTAACCATAATATTATCTAGGAGTTTAGTAGCTTCTCCTAAAGTGATTTCCATAAAAGTGCCTCCCGCGGCCGAATCTGAAAGATTTCTAGAAGCAAAATTCAATCCGGCATAAAAGTTTTGTATAATCATCCACAAATTCAAACCATGTGTTGGGCAATTATGTATCATTAATTTCATCCTCTCCCAAGCTTGTGCAACATGTTCATGATCAAGTTGCATAAAATTCATAATATCGTTTCTAAGAGAGATGATCTTAGCGGGAGGAAAATACTTAGAGATAAAAGCATCTTTGCACTTGTTCCAAGAATCAATACTATTTTTAGGCAAAGACGAAAACCAAGATTTAACACGATCTCTAAGCAAAAAAGGAAATAGCTTCAATTTAACAATATCATTGTCCACATCTTTCTTCTTTTGCATATCACATAAATCAACGAAGCTATTTAGATGGGTAGCAGCATCTTCACTAGGAAGGCCGGAAAACGGATCTTTCATGAAAAGATTCAGCAAGGCAGCATTAAGTTCACAAGATTCAGCATCGGTAAGAGGAGCAATCGAAGTGCTAACAAAATCATTGTTGTTGGTATTGGTAAAGTCACACAATTTAGTGTTATCTTGAGCCATCGTGACAAGCAAGCACTCGAACACACAAGCAAATGAGGAATGGGCAAAAAAGAGGCAAATAGAGAAAGAGAGGGCAAATAAAACGGCAAGGGTGAAGTGGGCGAGAGGAAAATGACAGGCAAATGGAAAATAATGTAATGCAGGAGATAAGGGTTTGTGATGGGTACTTGGTATGTTGACTTTTGCGTAGACCTCCCCAGCAATGGCGCCAGAAATCCTTCTTGCTACCTCTTGAGCACTGCGTTAGTTTTCCCTTGAAGAGGAAAGGGTGATGCAGCAAAGTAGCGTAAGTATTTCCCTCAGTTTTTGAGAAACAAGGTATCGATCTAGTAGGAGGCTACGCGCGAGTCCCTCGCACCTACACAAAACAAATAAATCCTCGCAACCAACGTGATAAGGGGTTGTCAATCCCTACACGGATACGAGAGTGAGATCTGGTAGATATGATAAGATAATATTTTTGGTATTTTTATGATAAAGATGCAAAGTAAAATAAAAGGCAATGAAAATAACTAAGTATTGGAAGATTAATATGATAGAAGATAGACCCGGGGGCCATAGGTTTCACTAGTGGCTTCTCTCGAGAGCATAAATATTTTACGATGGGTGAACAAATTACTGTTGAGCAATTGACAGAATTGAGCATAGTTATGAGAATATCTAGGTATGATCATGTATATAGGCATCACGTCCGAGACAAGTAGACCAACTCCTTCCTGCATCTACTACTATTACTCCACACATCGACTGCTATCCAGCATGCATCTAGAGTATTAAGTTCATAAGAACAAACTAACGCCTTAAGCAAGATGACATGATGTAGAGGGATAAATTCATGCAATATGATAAAAAAACCATCTTGTTATCCTCGATGGCAACAATACAATACATACCTTGCTGCCCCTACTGTCACTGGGAAAGGACACCGCAAGATTGAACCCAAAGCTAAGCACTTCTCCCATTACAAGAAAGATCAATCTAGTAGGCCAAACCAAACTGATAATTCGAAGAGACTTGCAAAGATAACCAATCATACATAAAAGAATTCAGAGAAGATTCAAATATTGTTCATAGATAAACTTGATCATAAACCCACAATTCATTGGTCTCAACAAACACACCGCAAAAGAAGATTAAATCGAATATATCTCCACAAGAGAGGGGGAGAACTTTGTATTGGGATCGAAAAAGAGAGAAGAAGCCATCTAGCTAATAACTATGGACCCGAAGGTCTGAGGTAAACTACTCACACTTCATCGGAGAGGCTATGGTTTTGATCTAGAGGCCCTCCGTGATCGATGCCCCCTCCGGCGGAGCTCCGAAACAGGCCCCAAGATTGGATCTCGTGGATACAGAAAGTTACGGCTGTGGAATCAGGGTTTTGGCTCCATATCTGATCGTTTGGGGGTACGTAGGTATATATAGAAGGAGTACATCGGTGGAGCAACAGAGGGCCCACGAGGGTGGAGGGCGTGCCTGGGGGGGGAGGGGGTAGGCACGCCCCTACCTCGTGGCTTCCCTGTTGATTGCTTGACGTAGGGTCCAAGTCTCCTGGATCTTGTTTGTTCCGAAAATCACGTTCCCGAAGGTTTCATTCCATTTGGACTCCGTTTGATATTCTTTTTCTGCAAAACTCTGAATAGGTAAAAAAACAGCAATTCTGGGCTGGGCCTTCGGTTAATAGGTTAGTCCCAAAAATAATATAAAAGTGAATAATAAAGCCCAATAATGTCCAAAACAGACGATAATATAGCATGGAGCAATCAAAAATTATAGATACGTTGGAGACGTATCAGGGACACGTTGGGCCGGCTGTGTCCTGGTCGACGACTTGACAAGATCGAGCGAGGAGTCAGTTAACGACGAAGCGAGACTTGGTGCTGGCCTCGTCCTCGCGTACTCGCACGACAGAAGCAGGGGACGACGCTTGTGCTGGCTTGTGCGGGACTTGGCAAGTCGGCGGTGGCTGGGAGTAGAGCTCCAGCGAGCGGGGTGAAGGGGCAGCGAGGTCTTGGCCATCCAGATCTGGTCGGGAACGGGCTTGGACGGCGCCGGTGCAGGGACGATGCGGGGAAGGACTTGGTGCGGGGGAGCTCGGGCACTGGGAGGCCGGCGAGGTGGTCGGCCGGGTGAGGAGGCGAGCGCGGGGGCGCTGCTGCAGGGTGCTTGTCTCCCGTGCGGCTCGGGTGTGAGGGGGTCAGGAGATATTGGAGGCAAGGGCGCGGGAACTCCGGCAAGGCAGGGCTTGGAGGCGGCTTGGCGCCGGAGATGATGATTGGGAGGCGTGGAGGAGGAGGTCATGGGGTCGAGGACGACGGATCCGTCTGTTCCCATGTCGGATCCAGTGCGAACCAGCGGTTGCTGGTGCTTGAAGCCCCCTGGGCGCCATGGCGGGCTCCCTGGGAGGTCTCTGCAAGGTCAGGAATGAGATGAGGAATGAAGGAAAAAGAGAAGAATGGAAGGGAGGCGGGGCGACGCTGTTCCTGGTGGTGGTGCTCGTCTCTGGCGAGCTGGCAGGAGCGCGGGACGACGGCGGGGCCGAGTAGAGGAAGCTCCTCTTCCCTGGATCGAGAGAATTAGGGGCTTCAGGAGAACGGGGAGGATCTCCTCTCCTTGGATCGTGCGCGCGAGGCAGAAACGACGGGGAGGCGAGGTGTTGGTGGTGGTGGATCGTGCCGATTGAGAGCTGCAGCGCCGGTTGGGCAGGCACACAGATCGAGGGAGGTGGGTGGCCGCTGTGGGTGGCGAGAGCTGGTTGGGGAGGGACAGATCTGGGAGGATCCCGAGAGAGAAGGGAGTTGGTCCGGTGGTGGTGGAGTCTGCGGGATAGATGGATTGGATAGGCTAGCTAGGGTTTCATCTTTATATAGAGCACGAGGATTTTGGTTAGGGCCTAATCGGACCCTTCGTTTAAGATCGAACGGTCGAGATAAATAGGCTAGGACAGCTCAAATAAGAAACCGGAGATATTTTAAGGATGTTTGGGGATGATCCGGACCCATCTATAGTGACTGCCCGGGTCGGGTCCAGAGGAGTTCCGGACGCGGGCGAGGGGTCGATGCACTGAGCAAAGAGGGGTTAGGGGGTTTGACAAGAGGGAAATGAAAACCCGGTTGGACTCGGACTGGTCAACGAAGGCAAGGGGGGACGCGACAACTACGAACGGATGCAAGCTTTATGAAAACATGCAGATGCAATGCAGATGATGACATGATGAAAGGCAACAAACAAATAAAACACACGGCTGACACGAAAAACAAGGAAGGCAATTGGTAAGGCATCTGGAGCGTCGGTCTCGGGGCGTCACACCAATGCTTAGGTGGACACGCATCACTGAATTATATACATGCATCAGACTATGTGAACTTGAACTATTACCAAGAACCTTTTTCATGTTTGATTGAACTATTGCCAGGAGCATTTTTCACAATATTCCTTTTTCCTTTCTTTTATGATGTACATGTGCAGCTTTTTCTTTATTTTTATTTTCTAACTTGATCCTTTTCCTTTTTTGTTATTCTTTCTTTTTGCTGAGAAAATACCAAACAAAGTCCATGAGATGCTCAACATTGGAGATGCAGGTTTCATCGGTGTTCGTTTGGGTGAAGGAGGGGTCTTAAGGATTGCTTTCAAGACTGACAATGATGGCCGCTTGGTCTACAGCGAGGAGTGGGGATACTTCACAACATCATGCAACCTACAAGTTGGCAGTGACGCGTTGTTCACATTTCAGATGAACAATTGAGCGAGTTGGATGTTATCTGTGTAGTTGACATTCTCACCTTATGAGTTTTCAAGTAAAAACTTCCAAGTATTAGAACTTCTGTCGTATTTTCGCTCGCTTTGCGTGCCATGCTTTAATGTAGTTATATGAAGTTTGAGACTGTTTTTAAGTTGTTTTATGCACACTCTATGTTTGGTTGGTATAGCTACCCCTACTATAATCCGTTTGCGGGCTCTATTTAATGTTAACTCAGGTCTTTCCATGTGTCTTTTTTGTATCTACTTTTCGTATGCAATGCAATCAATGGTTTCTGCACTATTTTTGTATAATCTGTTTTAGGACGAGAGTCAAGATGTTGCTGCAACTCTTGATTTTTTGAGATCTAGTTAAAATAAAGTTTGAACTACTGTAATTTGAATACTTTATTTTGGACTTGCCATTTTTTAAAGTAAAAACTATTGTTGGATTTGAAAAAAAATTCAGCTAATTGAAACTCGATATGCAGCTATTTTTTGAGTGTATGAAACTTTTAAAAAATGGCTACAGGTGTATGCGGCTACGGTTATATGGTCGGCTCACGTATCAATGATCGTGGATTGGTTCAATTACACAGCCTCCGACTCAACAACTATGGTGTTTGTGTAGTTTTTAATGAGACCAATCACACAGACACCCCTAGTTTTTTTAAAATCAACTCGCAACTTGGCCCTCAGTCACTTGTAATCAGACCCTCCACATGCAACTAGGCCCCTATGTCTATGTAGTTGCAAGTCCACCCCCAAGTCGCAACTCGGGGGATGTAGTTCATAATCGCTCGAGTTAACTCAACCATGCACTCGCAACATGTCAAAACTAGACTATTGCTTTGAATCACATAAAAAGTCCAAATGTCCATGCTTTAAAGAAATGAATATGATATGACTTGATGAACAACACTCCACGTCAAAAATTTTGTTTTTATCACTTACCTACTCGAGCATGACTAGGTGTTAAGCTTGGGGATGCTGATACGTCTCCAACGTATAATAATTTTTTGATTGTTCCATGTTGTTATATTATCAATCTTGGATGATTTATAATCATTTTATAGTCATTTTATTTCATTTTTCATACTAACCTATTAACATAGTGCCCAGTGCTAGTTCCTGTTTTTTCCATGTTTTTTACATCGCAAGAAATCAATATCAAACGGAGTCCAAATGGAACGAAACTTTACGATGATTTTTTATGGGCCAGAAGAAAGGCAACGGGCCCTGGTTGCACCTAGGGGTGCCCCGAGGGGGCACAACCCACCAGGGCGCGCCAGGAGGCCCAGACACGCCCTGGTGGGTTGTGCCCACCTCGGGTGCCCCCCGGACCGCCTCTTTGCTCTATAAATACCACAATATTCCAGAAACCCTAGAACAAGCGTCGAAATATTCACCCAACCGCCGCAGAGTCCAGAAACACCAGATCCAATCTAGAAAGCATCACGGAGGGGTTCACCACTTCCATTGGCGCCTCTCCGATGATGCCTGAGTAGTTCTTTGTAGACCTTCAGGTCCGTAGTTAGTAGCTAGATGGCTTCCTCTCTCTCTCGCTGGATTCTCAATACAATGGTCTCTTGGAGATCCATATGATGTAACTCTTTTGCGGTGTGTTTGTTGGGATCGATGAACTTTGAGTTTATGATCAGATCTATGTTTTTATATCCATGAACGTTATTTGCGTTTCTTTGATATTTTATATGCATGATCTCTTATAGCCTCGTATTTCTTTTCCGATATTTGGGTTTTGTTTGGCCAACTTGATCTATTTATCTTGTAATGGGAAGAGGTGCCCGGTAGGGGTTCGATCTGACGGTGCTTGATCCTAGTGACAGAAGGGGAACCGACACGTATGTATCATTGCTACTAAGGATAAAAAGATGAGATCTATATCTACCGCCATATAGATAAACGGATCTTGTCTACATCATGTTATCGTTCTTATTGCATTACTCTGTTTTCCCCTGAACTTAATACACTAGATGCATGCTGGATAGCGGTCGATGTGTGGAGTAATAGTAGTAGATGCAGGTAGGAGTCGGTCTACTAATCTTGGACGTGATTCCTATGTAATGATCATTGCCTGGATATCGTCATAAGTATTTGAAGTTCTATCAATTGCCCAACAGTAATTTGTTTACCCACCATTTGCTATTTTCTCGAGAGAAGCCACTAGTGAAACCTACGACCCCAGGTCTTTTTTCTCATATATTTGCCTCGCGATCTACTTTTCCTTTGCATTTTTATTCAGATCTATTAAACCAAAAAAATACAAAATACTTGCTGCACTTTATTTTATTTGCGATCTATTTATCCAATCTATTACAACCTTTTTACCATCACACGCCATTTCTGGCGCCGTTACCCGAAAGGGATTGACAACCCCTTTAACTCGTCGGGTTGCGAGGTGTTGTTATTTGTGTGCAGGTGTTGTTTATGTTGTGTTGCTTAGTTCTCCTACTGGTTCGATACCGTGGTTTCATAACTGAGGGAAATACTCTACCGTCACTATGCTACATCATCCCTTCCTCTCTGGGGAAATACTAACGTAGTTCTAGCTGCCATCATGTACTCTTTAATTCATTTTAAGGTAAATCATGCATGCTACTTACTCAAAAGGTCCAGGGATCTCAGCAGATACAAAGTGAAGAATACAGTCTAGGGATCGGAGGTAACATCAGACTATGTACTTCCTATATCTATATCTATATTGAAGTGATCGAGCATTGATGGAATTTAATTTTGGTTTTCAGCAGTGCTTATTATCATGTCGACTATGCGTTCGATAAATAGAGAAAAAATGAAAAAAGAACTATCAAGAGGATCTGTCGGCCCCATCAAAGGTAATATGTATAAATTATTTGATAAGAATGTCGCTTCTGCCGCATTTTGGGGCGTTTAAGCAATCATATATATATTCCTATAATGTTTATGTCAAGGGGGCCCCATGTTTTGGTTTCGCCCCGGGCCCCTGTTGCAAGTCCACTCCCGACTCGTAACTCGAGGGATGTAGTCTTTGTAATCGCCCTAGTTGCAAGTCCACCTCTCGACTTGCAATTAGGGGTTATTTTTTTGTTGCTTTGTTTCATGGTAGTTGCATTTACCGCTCGACCTACAACTAGGGGTTTTTGTCGACCCAATTGCAAGTCCAGCCTTGACTCGTAACTCGAGGGGATGTAGTTTGTATTCACCGCAGTTGCAAGTCCACCCAACAACTCACACCTCGAGAGATGTAGTTTGTAATCGCCCCGGTTGCAAGTCAACCATGTACTCACAACTTGGGGATGTAGTTTTGTAGTCGCCCTAGTTGCAAGTGCACCTT
>NC_041386.1:541564006-541565516 GCF_002162155.2 Triticum dicoccoides | reverse complement strand
GGGGGGGTGTTGTTTTTGTTTTTCACTCCCAGTTGCAAGTCCACACCCGGCTCGAATGCACAAATAAGAGCACAATCGAATGTTTTTTTAAGTCGCACCCACAAATTTTGGTCCGAGGAACTTGGTCACACATCCATTCAAAGCAAAGATTTTTCTTTATATGAGTTTTGATTTCTTTTTTAGGTGAACTTTGCATGAACAAAAGAAGCTCATCCACACAATTAGTCCCACTGAACAAGAAGCACAAAAAGAGATCACATCTCCCGCACACTCTGCCATATAAATTGAGGAACTCACCAACACAGTATGTTCAAGCTTATCTTAGTAGATCCGAGACGAAGTAGGAGTCATCCATCTCTTTTTTGTCTTCGTAAGTTTTCATCCATTTCTTAAAAATGCAATACCAGGAAGAGTAGGGAGTATATGTATAAATTCAGTCATGTCTTTGGGTGGTCAGAACAACATCAAAACAATTGCATTTTTAGTTTTTTTGTGATGGTCAGAACAAGGTCAGAACTAATATACCACATAGGAGTATGTTGTATTTTTTGTCAGGCATGCATTGTGGTGCTGAGAAACAAGGGGCATAATAATTAAATTTTTAAGTTGTTTGTTTTTGTAAGTTTTAAAATATTGTGTTATATGGGCCGAACAAGGTAAGAGGCGTCTTCAGCGCCAGTTAACAGAATGCACGTGGCTCTAAAGGCGCCAAATAGGAAATGCCCCTAGTCGGCGCCTTATGCGCCGGCTAGGAGTTCTGCCGCCCACTAACCACTAGCAATGGGCCGGCCCATTAACCACTTGCTTGCATTTGGTTACTTCGGTCAACGATTGATCGGTTGATTTAAAAAAAGTAAAACTAAGAAAAGATTGGAAAAACATGAATAAAAAAATTCAAGGTTTTTTGAAAAAAGTTCATGAATTTGCAAAAAATCATGAATTTCAAAAAGTTCACGAATTTGAAACAAAGTTTATTAAAAATCATCAAATTTGAAAAGGAATTCATTAATTTTGAAAAAAAGTTCATCGATTTTGAGAAAAGTTCATAAATTTGAAGAAAAATTATTGATTTAAAAAAAGTTCATCAATTTCAACAAAAGTTCATCAATTTTGAAAATAAATTACAAATTTGGGAAAAACTTCTTCGAATTTGAAAAAAAGTTTATTGATTTTGAAAAAAAATCATGAATTTGAAAAAAGTTCACACATTTAGCAAAAAGAAAAGGGAAAACAAAAATAAGAGGAAAAATAAAGAAACAAACAAAACCGTCCCAAAGAAAAAAAGAAAGAAGAGGGAAAAAACCAAACAAAACTGTTCCAAGAAAAAAAGAAAAGGGAAAAATAAAAAAAGAAAAGAAAGAAGAAAAAGGAGGAAATAGCTGTAAGTAAACACATTAGTTGAGTTGGCGGGTTTTATTGCAACATTGGCCAAAACCGGGAGGAGGCTTCTGAAAGCCGAAACATTGAATGTCTCGATGGGCCGACCCGTTATGAAAGAACTAAAGTGTGT
>NC_041386.1:541559361-541563637 GCF_002162155.2 Triticum dicoccoides | reverse complement strand
TCTATATTTGGCGTCTGAAACGCCAAATAGGGTTTGACGATCACGGCTACACCAGGACCATCAAATTGTCTGAGTGAATAATCTAATAGAACAAACACAAGCAACAACCACATTTGACCAAGCCATCACGCCATTTTGAAGTAATTATGTCTCTAGAGAGAGAATAATGTTGTCATGCTATATATCCCCATGTAACAGTGTATGGAATCATATATATATATATATATATATATATATATATATATATATATATATATATATATATCACATGCATTTCGTTGTATATATATATATATGGGCATTCCAAAATTTGCTCTATTCAGTGATGAAAACCCTGGTTATGAAATACGAAACATCGCCAAAGATCATTGTGATGGTCAACTGTCATGAGGTGTTTTTCTCCTGTGGTAGCGTCCTCGTCAACTTTGGTGACGTTCTGGCCCGATTTTAGGTGACAAATTTGGCCTCACTAGGCATGCCCATATTCTACGACGGTTTGTAGTGTCACCGAACATAATTTTAAAACTAATGATATTTTTATCACATCTTATATAAAAAATTCCCTAATGTCCCTAGCTAGGTCAAACCCCTCGGCGGCGGCCTCTCCCCTCCCCATCTGACCCGCGCCTCTCAGGGAGTCCTAGACTAGGGGTCCTCGGGGTGCCAACCTATCTCTCATGGGCCGGACAGTCGGTCCGCGCTACAGCTGCTGGAAGGCCGCACTATCGGGCGGCATCGTATCCGGACAGGAGATCTTTGATGCCTTGGTGTGTAATCCAAGTCAAGATAGAAGATTCGGCAGGCTTTTTCCCTTGTTGTAACCGATCATATGTAACCCTAGCACCCCTGGTGTCTATATAAACCAGAGGGTTTAGTCCATAGAGGCTAGAACAACAACCGTCATCCTACTAGCCTAGGGTTTAGTTCATCTGATCTCGTGGTAGATCGACTCTACAATCCTCATATACACAGCATAAAATCAAGCATGACGTAGGGTTTTACCTCTTAGAGAGGGCGTGAACCTGGGTAAACATCGTGTCCTTCATCCCTTGTTCCCCATTGATCCAAGATCCACAGCTCGGGACCCCCTACTCGAGATCCCCCGGTTTTGACACCAACATTGAGAGTTCCGCTGTTGGATCACCAAAGGATCGATGGCTGGCGTGATCATCGGAGATGGCATCAACACCGGGGACATCTTCGTCCTCGGCCAGCTTTTCGTGTTCGGTAGCATAATTCTACACGCCAACTCGACCGGTCATCTTGACCAGGTCGACAGCTTTGCCCCTGAGCACCAGACCAGGTTCGGTAACCTAGAGTATGTCACTGATGCTTGGGGCGATTTGATCTTCACTGGCTTCTCAGCATCCCCCGAGGCGCCCGAAAATCCTAAAGCCTCAACTTCGGGATCTCTCCTCGGTCCAATCGTTGGATCGGCCATCGACTCGCACCCAGCCTCAAGCCCGGATACGACCTCTGCGTCCGAAGACCAGGAGTCAACCCTGGCCGGACTCACTCTTTCCGCCTCGGATCTGGCCTTGACTGTGACACAACTTCAGCATCCGAAGACCAGGAGTTAACCCTGGCCGGTCTCACTCTCCTTGCCTCGTATCCGGTTTTGAGCCGTGACGCAGCTTCGGCATCCGAAGACTGGGAGTAGCCCTGGTCGGACTCGCCCTTCACCCCACCACATCGAAAGTTGACTATGAAGAAACCCCAGACATCGACCTAACTGGTCTTTCCCTTTTAAGCGAGATGCTAGATCGGATCCAGGCGATGACTACCACGGATGTCCCATCCTCGGCCTGCGTTCAGCAGGGCCTTGAGGTGGGCCATGGGGAATTTTACATCCCACCCACCACCCACTTGGTAGCCACTATCAAAGATTTACCCAACATGCTAGACTACGCCTCTGAGGAGGCCGAAGACATGGATGAAGACATCAGAGTCATGTCCCACTCTGACGCAACCCCTCCCATCACTGGACGATGGACGGCCACCTCCACCTACGATATCGACATGGTGGATACCCCAAGGACAACGACAATGGTGCTAATAACGACGATGGCACGCCCAGAAGAGACAACGACAAGCCCGGTGAGGAGCCGCCTAAACGCCGACGGCAGCGCCGCGACCAAAGGGGTGCAGAAGGAGGGAACGCAACATGACCACCGGAGATAATGACACTCAGGACAACTTGGAGGACCTCGGTGACCCTGCTGCCCTTGAGCAGCGACCCGACAACTCGGAGGAGAACGGGGATCAGTACAACCCCAAGGACCTCAATGACTCCGAAGACAGCAACTACCTCCCCCTCTCCGAAGAGGAGGTTAGCCTTGGAGCCGAGGACTTCATCGTCCCCGAGGATCCGCTGGATCAAGAGTGATTTAAACAGCAACTTATTGCCACTGCATGAAGCCTAAAGAAGCAGCAGCAGCAGCTCAAGGCTGAACAAGACACCCTCAACGATAGGTGGACAAAAGTCCTGGCAGCCGAAGAAGGGTACATCTATGAGCAGCAAAACAAAAGTTACCCAAACTAGAAGTTGTTGCCTGAGTTCGACAACGAAGCCCTTGAGCCCGTACCAACCAGACGAACTCAGGACAATCAGCTAGAAAGCCCCCCTCAAGTAAGGAACGGACCGGCTAGAAGGCCCGAAGACCCGCCAGTGCCCGCCCGTAGGAGGAGAAAGGAGCCAGGAGAGCCTGAAGACACATACGACCTGCAACGTGACTTGAACACCAGAACGGGTAATGCAAGATCCATCTATGGATCCAGAGGATACCCTCCCATAGACGGGACAGGTACCAAGAATGGCTCGACCGAAATGATAGAGCTCGGGAGCAACACCGGGCTCAGATGGAAGCTGAACTCTGGCCTGACGTGGCCCGAGTAAGGTGCGCCACTCACCCGGCGTGTTTTACAGACGAGATGATACAGCATTAGTTCCCCGAAGGGTTTAAACCCGTGAATATTGAACAATACGACGGGACTATAGACCCGGCCGTGTGGATCGAAGACTTTCTTCTCCACATTGATATGGCTCGAGGAGATGACCTCCACGCCATAAAATACTTGCCATTAAAGCTCAAAAAGGACCAGTGAGGCATTGGCTGAATAGCCTCCCTGAAAACTCCATAGGGAGTTGGGAGGAACTCGAGGATGCTTTCCGAGCCAACTTTTAAGGTACCTATGTCCGCCCCCAGACACCGATGACCTCAGCCATGTGGTCTGATAACCCACAAGTATAGGGGATCGCAACAGTTTTCGATAAGTAAGAGTGTCGAACCCAACGAGGAGCTAAAGGTAGAACAAATATTCCCTCAAGTTCTATCGACCACCGATACAACTCTACGCACGCTTGATGTTCGCTTTACCTAGAACAAGTATGAAACTAGAAGTACTTTGTAGGTGTTGTTGGATAGGTTTACAAGATAATAAAGAGTACGTAAATAAAAGGTAGGGGCTGTTTAAGTAAATACACAATAAAGTAAATATAGCGAGTGTGGAAAAGTGGTGGTAGGAGTTGCGAAATTGCCCCTAAGCAATTGACTACTTTACTAGACCGATAGCAAGTATTATGTGGGAGAGGCCACTGCTAGCATGTCATCCCTGACTTGGAATTCTATGCACTTATGATTGGAACTATTAGCAAGCATCCATAACTACTAATGTTCATTAAGGTAAAACCCAACCTGTGACGCCCGGATAGTTACGCTACAGTAACCCTCCGCTAATGACGCCACGTCACCACGATTACTGTTGTTAATATTGCGATGATTCAAATCCCATTCAAATTTCAAATTTAAAATCAAGACAAACAATTAAAGTTTTCAAAAACTAAACTAAAATGTCCGGGTTGTGTCAAATAAATTGCAAGTAGTAATGGTGGAGAAACCACATGTTTAATAAAATATTTAAATGCTCAAAATTAACTAAAACAACAACTAGGACAATTAATTAAATACCTTTTTAAGATATAAGGTTACAAACTATTTTTTTAATTAAATGCCTAACTAGTATTGGCAGTGGTATAACTAGTAGTACTACATTAGGTGCTGTTTTTATAATGAACAAAACTAAAATGTGTAGTAAATAAAATAGCAAAACTAATTAAACAGGAAAAGTAAACAAAAAGAAAAAAGGAAAACAAAGGGGCAAACCCCCCGGCCCAACTGGGCCACGGCCCAGCAGGCCGCCAGGCCACCAGGCCGGCCCACCCCACCTCCCATAACCCCCTCTCTACCCCGTGACCTAACCCTCGTCGCCCCACTCC
>NC_041386.1:541551089-541558958 GCF_002162155.2 Triticum dicoccoides | reverse complement strand
TCTCCCCTTCGCCCCCATCGATCCACATCAGGACCGAACCGCCGCCGACGCCGCCCTGACTCCGAGCTCGAGCCTCGCGCCGCCCGGCGCCCCTTCTGCGGTGGCCGAGCCACCCGCCGGCGACGAACTCCCTCCCTCACGCCCGTGCCACGGCCTCTTCATCACCGCACCCCGCCACCGCCCGTCACCTCGTCCTCCTCGTCTTCTCCTCGTCGACGACGCGTCCTCGTCCTCCTCCCCAAAGGCTCCACCGAGCCTCGCCGCCCCCCTGCTCAGCAACGCTGGTGAGGATCCCGGTCCCTCACTCCGGCGCTCGCCCGCGCCACCACACCATCTGCTCCGCGCGTCGCTATGCCCGGCCATGACCGCGCCCCGCGCCTCCCACTCGCACTGCCGCTTGCTGCCGGGAGCCACTGAACCGCGCGTTGCGCTCGCCGCCCTTGCTCTGCGGCCTCGCCCCCTTGCTCCCGCTCCGCCGCAGCCGTTGCCTGCCGCTGCTCCGGCCGGCGAGCCTCGCCGTGGCTGGCCTGGGTCAGTGCCCAGTCGGGCTAGCGCCCGCGCCTGGGGCCAGCACCGTGCGCCCGCATCATTCGGGCGATGCCCGAAACCCGCATGCCACCAGCACCCGCAAGCCTCCCCCAGAGCCACTGACTATGAGGCCCCACCCCAGAACGAATTAAAAAAAGAGTTAAAATAAATAAATTAGTAATTAATTAATTAATAAGTTAATTAAGTTAATTAATCCTATTTCACTAATCTAATCAAAATGAATTAACCTAATCATTTAGTTAACTATTTAATCATGTTTAATTAACCTGTGACTATGACGAACGGGCCCCACGTGCCAGGGTTGACCTAGTCAACCTATAAACCTGCTGACATCATGATGATGTCATGCTGACCCAATAATTACCTTTTCTAATTAATTAAAATCTGTTAATTCCAAAATTGAATTAAAACTTTAAATATTAATATAAAATAAACCGTAGCTCGGATGGAAAAACTTTGTACATGAAAGCTCAAAACGACGAGACGAATTCAGATACGCAGTCCGTTCGTCCGCCACACATCCCTAGCATAGCAAACACGCAGCTTTCCCCCTCCGATTCATTTGTCCGAAAACACGAAACACCAGGGATACTTTCCCGGATGTTTCCCCCCTTTCCCGGTATCACCTAGTACTGCGTTAGGGCATACCTACCACCGCGTATTGCCTCGTTATATTTTGTGATGCTTTGTTTGCTCCGTATTTACTGTTTCTTCCCCCTCTTCTTCTCCGGTAGACCCGGAGACTGACGCTGCTGCTACCCAGTACGACTATGATGTTGACGACCCTTCTCTCTTGCTAGAGCAACCAGGCAAGCCCCCCTTTGATCACCAGATATCGCCTACTCTCCTCTATACTGCTTGCATTAGAGTAGTGTAGCATGTTACTGCTTTCCGTTAATCCTATTCTGATGCATAGCCTGTCATTGTTGCTACAACTGTTGATACCTTACCTGCAATCCTAAATGCTTAGTATAGGATGCTAGATTATCATCAGTGGCCCTACACTCTTGTCCGTCTGCCATGCTATACTACTAGGCGGGAGGTGATCACGGACATATACTATATATTTTACACTGTTACATTACCGGTGATACTGTTTGGAGATGGGGGCTGAAGGGGCAAGTGGCTCCATCCCGGTAGAGGTGAGCCTGGGTTCCCGACAGCCCCCGACTGTTACTTTGTGGCGGAGCGACAGGGCAGGTTGAGACCACCTAGGAGAGAGGTGGCCTGGCCCTGGTCGGCGTTCGCGGTTATTTCAAAATAACATGTTTAACGAGATCTGGGTATTTGATCTGAGTCTGGCTACTTGCCTATATGCACTAACCATCTACGCGGGGACGGTTATGGGCACTCGACGTCGTGGTATCAGACGAAGCCTTCGTGACCTCAGCGACTGAGCAGCGCGCGCCGGATTGGACTGGAACGCCTGCTAGGCTAGGTCTGCTTCCGACCGCGTTCGCAACGTGCAGGTGTGCAATGGGCGATGGGCCCAGACCCCTGCGCCATAGGATTTAGACCAGCATGCTGACCTCTCTGTTGTGCCTAGGTAGGGCTGCGACGTGTTGATCTTCCGAGGCCGGGCATGACCCAGAAAAGTGTGTCCGGCCAAATGGGATCGAGCGTGTTGGGTTATGTGGTGCACCCCTGCAGGGAAGTTAATCTATTCGAATAGCCGTGATCCTCGGTAACAGGACGACTTGGAGTTGTACCTTGACCTTATGACAACTAGAACTGGATACTTAATAAAACACACCCTTCCAAGTGCTAGATACAACCCGGTGGTCGCTCTCTAACAGGGCGACGAGGAGAGGATCACCGGGTAGGATTATGCTATGCGATGTTACTTGGTGAACTTGCCATCTACTCTCTTCTTCTGCTGCAAGATGGAGGTTACCAAAAGCGTAGTCTTCGATAGGACTAGCTATCCCCTCTTATTCCGGCATTCTACAGTTCAGTCCACATATCATACCCTTATTCCATTTGATACCAATGCATACATATGTAGTGTAGCTCCTTGCTTGCGAGTACTTTGGATGAGTACTCACGGTTGCTTTGCTCCCTCTTTTCCCCCTTTCTACACTCGATTGTTGCGACCAGATGTTGGAGCCCAGGAGCCAGACGCCACCGTCGACGATGACTACTACTACTCGGGAGGTGCCTACTACTACGTGCAGCCCGCTGACGACGACCAGGAGTAGTTTAGGAGGATCCCAGGCAGGAGGCCTGCGCCTCTTTCGATCTGTATCCCAGTTTGTGCTAGCCTTCTTAAGGCAAACTTGTTTAACTTATGTCTGTACTCAGATATTGTTGCTTCCACTGACTCGTCTATGATCGGGCTCTTGTATTCAAGCCCTCGAGGCCCCTGGCTTGTATTATGATACTTGTATGACTTATTTTATTTGTAGAGTTGTGTTGTGATATCTTCCCGTGAGTCCCTGATCTTGATCGTACACGTTTGTGTGTATGATTAGTGTACGGTCAAATCGGGGGCGTCACAAGTTGGTATCAGAGCCGACTGTCTGTAGGAATCCCCCTTCCAAACTCCTTGGCCGAAGTTGAGCCTAGACATTGCAAAAAACTTTACTAACATGGATATGTGGCTTACAGGCCCACGTCGCCATTGGGTGATATTAGGATCTTTTACTCCTCGATCTTTACTCTGGGACTCTGAACTCTCTTCTACTCGGGATAAACGATTTTACTAAGTCTAACTTTAGGTTCTCGAGAATACTTCTCCTGGAGAGCCCCTTCAATCCAGATGACCGCCTGCTACATCAGAAAATTTTGAATATACTCTTTGATGTTTCCCCGAACCTTGTGCCTGTTGGTTTTGCAATTCCTTACCACCGAAATATCCCTATGAATAAATACTTACACCTATCGTTCTTTCCTTTATTCCCAGTCGATGTTGTTATTACAAGATACCCCGAGAATACTTTGTGCCTCTACCTTGTAGTTCCTTGCCGCAAAAATACCCCTACGGATAATTCCTCGCACTTATCGAGCATCTGCTCATTCCCAGTTGTTCATGTGTTTCACAAAAGTCTTTGAAATACCATTCGGTCTTCCGAATATCCTGAGTAGCCTATTGCTCTTGAAATTCTTGCTTGCTTGCATTATGGTTAATCCCATAAGTCTCGTAATCTTATTGGCATCCCTTGTCATTATGATTTTGATTCCATTGATACAATATGTTGCGAATGCACGCAATCCTCAATCAGATCCTAGAATTCATCCTTCTAGCTCAGACGTCATTGTAAACATGAGCTGGATCTCGAACAATTAAATTTTGCCATCGATTGTACCCCTAAGGCTATTCAACTTATCCATCCCTAATCAGAGCATTGCTTCTAATCCCTTGTCTTGAAATTGATAATTCCTTTGCATTTGAACTTTGAGTTAGTCAGTTGTTTCCATAAACTAATCTCCTTGCATTCCTTCTTCCTCTGGTTGAGTACCAATGCTCACATCAGATCCCTTGTGGACCACCAGATCCTTTGTTGGATTTTATCCGACAGCATCCTTCATATTCTATAAGCTTGTGAGCCTTTCCTCGGATACTTAATGCCTTTGGTAAATCGTATCCTCTGCTTTTAATAGCATGCTCTACTTTCGAGCTGGTGATATTTACTATTGAAGCTTGTGGTATATGTTTCTAAGATGCCCCGATGGGTTGAACCTATACCTTCTCTAAAACCGTGTGAGCCCGAAAGTTTTCACGAGTCATACTCTTTTGGTGCTTCGCCAGATAAAATTTCAACACTGCAACTTCTTCAAAAATGAGAAGTGAATGGAAAGTTATACATTGAAGAAGTGGGAGTCGGCCTTGAGCTTGAGTTCATGCCCATGGAAACGATGTAGATCTTATCATTAAAGCTTCTCTTAAAGATAATTACCCCCTTGTTATAAGTTCATCTTCTATCCGTGGTTTGATCATTTATGATTGTGGTTTTGACCATAATTTCTTCCTTTGATTCCATTTCTTGGACAAGTTAAAGTACTTGTCTTCTACAGTTCATTATGCCTGTCCAATCCTTATTCTGATCTACCTTCGAGTATTAACCCCTGGTATCTCGAGAATAACACGGAACTACATAACTTCTTATGAGTTCTTCATCAACTATTATTCTCGTCGATTCCATTTTTCCAACGGGTTCTGAGTTGTTAGAACCCCTCAAGGACACCGACAAGTGAATCGAATCCGCACTCTGATTCAGTAACTCTGAAGTAATTTTCGTTTCTTATGAGTTTAATAACTCTTCAAGTCATGCCTAGCCTGATTGGCTATATCATTATCGTGTAACTTTTTAACTGTGCTACCTAGATCTTCTTCCCGGAGCACAAGTTTCAACGCTGAGCTAAGCTTACATTGATTTCCTTGTCTTATCATTCCACCTTGGACAACAAGCTTGGTTTCGATTTTGTGTCGTACCCATGGTTCCAATAAGCTCTTGCTTCGTCATTCCTTTGACTTGATGTCATCGCTGATCGATTACATCTTCAGGTAATCTCTCGACAAATGTGTCGTGATCATTATCAACATCCTGAGCTCTTTCAGAATATCAATCAAATTCATGATGAGAGTTACCATCCTTGCCCCTCGATGATTTGTGTTGTCATCGACTACTTCCTTGCCTTCTTTCCAACACAAACTTGTTCGTGTTGTGGCTATACCTTGAGTTCCTTGTTATCCGACTTATGTTATGTTCTACCTTGAAGTATTACCATCTTTTATGTCAAGAATGTCGTGAGAATTTCACCACCTCTTAAGAATTCTTGGTATGGTGATACTTCTCACCCTCACCATTCTTTCTTGGTACTCGTGTTGTTTCTAACCGGAAAACCGACAATTGAACTATTACGTGTGAATTCAAAACTTCTAACAACCCTATTGGTTTGAAGTGAACGGTTGAGTTTTCTTTTGTTCGTCAAGTCACCATTCTAACATTGATCGTGCAACCCAGCCCATATTTCGGGTGCACCTTTCAACCAATGTTTAATTGTGTATGTCTTTCCTCGAGCATACATTGTTATATCATTTGATATGACTAATGTTATCTCCTTGTTCACATAATTGTGGAAATCCATATTTTTGGAAATCTCAATGAATTGGCGCTGAGTCCATCAGCCACCTCCTCACCCTCTCCTTGATTTAATGATGAACTCTTGTTTCGGAACTCCCTTCCCTAGTTCATTTCCTGAGAATCTTACAATGTCTTCTCGTCAATTTGTGTTACACCTTTTCCTTCTCAGGCATCCTGAGTCTGAGGTATCCTGCCACCAATCAGACCCGAATCTTGGTCAGCTATGATGGTTGGAACACATTTCCAAGGGTTATAACGTAAGGTGATGCCATGCCTAGCACACCTTGCCGAAGGACCTATTGTTATAGTTTCATTTTCTGCAAGGTTATCCATTCATCCATGAGGAAATTGAAAGACTTATTCTACAAGTTGTTCCCGATGGATCCTTCGTGTATCCAGAGTTTGACCTTTGCTTGAAAACCATGTCAATGCTATCTCGAAACATGTCATTGGTACTCTGATTTTCAATAAGAACATTTGAAGCACAAAGCTACATTTTCTTTATCAATTATCCAAACACTGTCGTATGGGTAATGGCATGAAATTTCTCTCCCCTTTCCTAAATGGTTTTCTATGTTATGTCCCGTCATGGATATCATGCTCTGCTTGCCCTTGGGAAGGATATACCCTTGAAATATGTGTTTAAACACATTTTCCTTTCCGTTGTTCTATTTAATCTGATAATCCTATTTTCCTTTCCATTGGTTGGTTTAACGTTTCTTGAGGTCTAAGTAATCTAAGCAGTATTATTCTCCTGCTTATGTAAACACCTCGGTGTACAACTCTGTCAGCAAGACCCTGTTACCATCGTTGATGACATTTCGGTAACCATGATGGACGAGAACTTTGCCTATTGGTCTGCCTCATTCAACGAGCAGGAAAATGGTTCTCTTCATCCCTCGCCCTTGGTATCGACGTTGTTGGCGACATAATCGACAGGCTACCCTCTGACATGCCTTTCTTGCATGATCATGCAAGACGTCTCCGCCCTTCCCACTTTTAACCCACATGGTGGGCCCATAATCCACAGTTCCACAGGATCAAAACCTGACTCTCCTGTACAACCCTGTTTATAATGGTTATTCCCCACGCTTGGCTTCGTATTTAATTCATGGGTCACCTTCCTAGTGCTCTATTCTGGTATCAGACGCAATACTTACTCTCTCTACTCTGAACCCCTTTCTCACTCAGGTTCAGACTTCGAGCAACTATCTATCTGCTTGAAACTTCTTATTGTACCTTCGAACTTTACTCTCAATGTGTTTTAATTGTTCAACTTGAGAGGCACTCGTATGATCATTCATGGGTTAACCCCAGATTTTACCCTTATAGCATTCTGTCGTTGCCAATCTGCCCCATTACCTATTCGTAAGAATGATGGAACCCCCGAAGAAAGGATGAAGACTTCATAATGATGACCTGAAGTAGTGGAATGAAGACATCAATGTAATGGATTGACCTCTTCGAGAAAAGCAACCAAGACCGAGGAGATTCGTTAGAATTACCTAACCAGACCCTTTCCCCCTTACTCCCGGTCCTAAATCTCGGGACGAGATTTCTTGTAGTGGAGGAGAATTGTGACGCCTGGATAGTTACGCTACAGTAACCCTCCGCTAATGACGCCACGTCACCACGATTACTGTTGTTAATCTTGCGCTGATTCAAATCCCGTTCAAATTTCAAATTTAAAATCAAGACAAACAATTAAAGTTTTCAAAAACTAAAACTAAAATGTCCGGGTTGTGTCAAATAAATCGCAAGTAGTAATGGTGGACAAACCACATGTTTAATAAAATATTTAAATGCTCTAAATTAACTAAAACAACAACTAGGACAATTAATTAAATACCTTTTTAAGATATAAGGTTACAAACTATTTTTTTAATTAAATGCCTAACTAGTATTGGTAGTGGTATAACTAGTAGTACTACATTAGGTGCTGTTTTTATAATGAACAAAACTAAGTGTAGTAAATAAAATAGCAAAACTAATTAAACAGGAAAAGTAAACAAAAAGAAAAAAAGGAAAACAAAGGGGCAAACCCCCCGGCCCAACTGGGCCACGGCCCAGCAGGCCACCAGGCCGCCAGGCCGGCCCACCCCACCTCCCATAACCCCCTCTCTACCCCGTGACCTAACCCTCATCGCCCCACTCCCCCCCTCCCCCCGCACGATCCCCTCGCTCCCCCCGATCGGATCTAGATCGGGGCAGCAGGCCCCCAATGCCATCGCCTCTC
>NC_041386.1:541525683-541550679 GCF_002162155.2 Triticum dicoccoides | reverse complement strand
AACCGCCGCTGACGCCGCCCTGGCTCCGTGCTCGAGCCCCGCGCCGCTCGGCGCCCCCGCTGCGGTGGCCGAGCCAGCCGCCGGCGACGAACCCCCTCCCTCATGCCCGTGCCACGGCCTCTTCATCACCGCACCCCGCCACCGCAAGTCGCCTCGTCCTCCTCGTCTCCTCCTCGACGACGACGCGGCATCGTCCTCCCCAAAGGCTCCATCAAGCCTCGCCGCCCCCTGCTCAACAACGCTGGTGAGGACCCCGGTCCTCCTCCCCGTGCCCTCACTCCGGCGCTCGCCCGCGCCACCACACCATCTGCTCCGCGCGTCGCTATGGCCGGCCATGACCGCGCCCTGCGTCTCCCACTCGCACCGCCGCTTGCTGCCCGGAGCCGCTGAACCGCGCTCGCGCTCGCCGCCCTTACTCTGCGGCCTCGCCCCCTTGCTCCCGCTCCGCCGCAGCCGCTGCCTGCCGCTGCTCCGGCCGGCGAGCCTCGCCGTGGCTGGCCTGGGTCAGTGCCCAGTCGGGCTAGCGCCCGCGCCTGGGGCCAGCACCGTGCGCCCGCATCGTTCAGGCGATGCCCGAAACCCGCATGCCCAGCACCCGCAAGCCTCCCCCAGAGCCACTGACTATGAGGCCCCACCCTAGAACGAATTAAAAAAAGAGTTAAATAAATGAATTAGTAATTAATTAATTAATAAGTTAATTAAGTTAATTAATCCTATTTCACTAATCTAATGAAAATGAATTAACCTAATCATTTAGTTAACTATTTAATCATGTTTAATTAACTCGTGACTATGACGAACGAGCCCCACGTGCCAGGGTTGACCTAGTCAACCTGTAAACCTGCTGACATCATGCTGATGTCACGCTGACCCAATAATTACCTTTTCTAATTAATTAAAATCTGTTAATTCCAAAACTGAATTAAAACTTTAAATATTAATAAAAAATAAACCATAGCTCGGATGGAAAAACTTTGTACATGAAAGTTGCTCAGAACACCGAGACGAATTCGGATACGCAATCCGTTCGTCCACCACACATCCCTAGCATAGCAAACACGCAGCTTTCCCCCTCCAATTCATTTGTCCGAAAACGCGAAACACCGGGGATACTTTCCCGGATGTTTCCCCCCTTTCTCGGTATCACCTAGTACTGTGTTAGGGCATACCTAGCACCGCGTATTGCCTCATTATGTTTTGTGATGCTTTGTTTGCTCCGTATTTACTATTTCTTCCCCCTCTTCTTCTCCGGTAGACCCCGAGACCGACGCCGCTGCTACCCAGTACGACTATGGTGTTGACGACCCCTCTCTCTTGCCAGAGCAACCAGGCAAGCCCCCCTTTGATCACCAGATATCGCCTACTCTCCTCTATACTGCTTGCATTAGAGTAGTGTAGCATGTTACTGCTTTCCGTTAATCCTATTCTCATGCATAGCCTGTCATTGTTGCTACAACTATTGATACCTTACCTGCAATCCTAAATGCTTAGTATAGGATGCTAGATTATCATCAGTGGCCCTACACTCTTGTCCGTCTGCCATGCTATACTACTGGGCCGTGATCACTTCGGGAGGTGATCACGGGCATATACTATATATTTTACACTGTTACATTACCAGTGATACTGTTTGGAGATGGGGGCTGAAGGGGCAGGTGGCTCCATCCCGGTAGAGGTGGGCCTGGGTTCCCGACGGCCCCCGACTGTTACTTTGTGGCGGAGCGACAGGGCAGGTTGAGACCACCTAGGAGAGAGGTGGGCCTGGCCCTGGTCGGCGTTCGCGGTTATTTCAAAATAACATGTTTAACGAGATCTGGGTATTTGATCTAAGTCTGGCTACTGGCCTATACGCACCAACCATCTATGTGGGGACGGTTATGGGCACTCGACGTCGTGGTATCAGCCGAAGCCTTCGTGACGTCAGCGACTGAGCGGCGTGCGCCGGATTGGACTGGAACGCTTGCTAGGCTAGGTCTGCTTCCGGCCGCGTTCGCAACGTGCAGGTGTGCAATGGGCGATGGGCCCAGACCCCTGCGCCATAGGATTTAGACCAGCATGCTGACCTCTCTGTTGTGCCTAGGTAGGGCTGCGACGTGTTGATCTTCCGAGGCCGGGCATGACCCAGAAAAGTGTGTCCGGCCAAATGGGATCGAGCGTGTTGGGTTATGTGGTGCACCCCTGCAGGGAAGTTAATCTATTCGAATAGCCGTGATCCTCGGTAACAGGACGACTTGGAGTTGTACCTTGACCTTATGACAACTAGAACTAGATACTTAATAAAACACACCCTTCCAAGTGCTAGATACAACCCGGTGGTCGCTCTCTAACAGGGCGACGAGGAGAGGATCACCGGGTAGGATTATGCTATGCGATGTTACTTGGTGAACTTGCCATCTACTCTCTTCTTCTGCTGCAAGATGGAGGTTACCAAAAGCGTAGTCTTCGATAGGACTAGCTATCCCCTCTTATTCCGGCATTCTACAGTTCAGTCCACATATCATACCCTTATTCCATTTGATACCAATGCATACATATGTAGTGTAGCTCCTTGCTTGCGAGTACTTTGGATGAGTACTCACGGTTGCTTTGCTCCCTCTTTTCCCCCTTTCTACACTCGATTGCTGCGACCAGATGTTGGAGCCCAGGAGCCAGACGCCACCGTCGACGATGACTGCTACTACTCGGGAGGTGCCTACTACTACGTGCAGCCCGCTGACGACGACCAGGAGTAGTTTAGGAGGATCCCAGGCAGGAGGCCTGCGCCTCTTTCGATCTGTATCCCAGTTTGTGCTAGCCTTCTTAAGGCAAACTTGTTTAACTTATGTCTGTACTCAGATATTGTTGCTTCCGCTGACTCGTCTATGATCGGGCTCTTGTATTCAAGCCCTCGAGGCCCCTGGCTTGTATTATGATACTTGTATGACTTATTTTATTTGTAGAGTTGTGTTGTGATATCTTCCCGTGAGTCCCTGATCTTGATCGTACATGTTTGCGTGTATGATTAGTGTACGGTCAAATCGGGGGCGTCACACAACCATAGCATTAAGATATATTGGTCCCCCTTCAATCCCGTATGCATCTATTTCTATGCTAGGTTGAAGCTTCTGTCACTCTTGCCCTCCAATACATAGGCCTATCAACATACAACTAACCTTAGGGTGTGATCCACGCGCGCAATCATATGATGGGCACCAAAGGACAGCAACATAACCACAAGCAAATTAAATCAATCATAGCAATTCATCAACCGTCGATAGGACAACGAAAATCTACTCAGACATCATAGGATGGCAACACATCATTGGATAATAATATGAAGCATAAAGCACCATGTTCAAGTAGAGGGTACAGCGGGTTGCGAGAGAGTGGACTGCTGTAGATAGATGGGGGAAGGTGATGGGGAAGTTGGTGAACATGGCGGAGGTGTTGGTGTAGATCGCGGTAATGATGATGGCCCCCGGTGGCACTCCGGTGCCACCGGAAGCAAGGGGGAGTGAGCCCCCCTCCTTCTTTTTCTTCCTTGACCTCCTCCCTAGATGGGAGAAGGGTTTACCCTATGGTACATGGCCTCCATGGCACGGGAGGGGCGAGAGCCCCTCCAAGATTGGATCTGTCTCTCTGTCTCTCTCTGTTTCTGTGTTCTCAGATTCTTCCCTTTCACCGTTTCTTATATTCCCGGAGATCCGTAACTCCGATTGGGCTGAAATTTTGACACGATCTCTATCCGGAAATTAGCTTTCTTGTGGCGAAAGAAGGGCACCAACCGCCTTACGGGGTGGTCACGAGGGTCAGGGGCGCGCCCCCTACCTCATGCCCCCCTCGGACACCGTATCACGTTGATTTTACTTCCCAAAAATCATAAATATTCCAAAATAATTCTTCGTCCGTTTTTATTCCTTTTGGACTCCGTTTGATATGGATATTCTGCGAAACAAAAAACATGCAACAAACAGGAACTGGCACTGGGCACTGGATCAATATCTTAGTCCCAAAAATAGTATAAAAAGTTGCCAAAAGTATATGAAAGTTGTAAAATATTGGCATGGAACAATCAAAAATTATAGATACGACGGAGACGTATCAGCATCCCCAAGCTTAATTCCTACTCGTCCTCGAGTAGGTAAAGATAAAAAAGATAATTTTGATGTGGAATGCTACCTAGCATAATCTTGATCATATGTCTAATCATGGCATGAATATTAAGACATGAGTGATTCAAAGCAATAGTCTATCCTTTTACATAAAAATAATAATACTTCAAGCATACCAACCAAGCAATTATGTCTTTTCAAAATAACATGGCCAAAGAAAGTTATCCCTACAAAATCATATAGTTTGGCTATGCTCCATCTTCACCACACAAAATATTCACATCATGCACAACCCCGATAACAAGCCAAGCAATTGTTTCATACTTTTGACGTTCTCAAACCTTTTCAACTTTCACGCAATACATGAGCGTGAGCCATGGACATAGCACTATAGGTGGAATAGAATATGATGGTGGAGAAGACAAAAAGGAGAAGATAGTCTCACATCAACTAGGCATATCAATGGGCTATGGAGATGCCCATCAATAGATATCAATGTGAGTGAGTAGGGATTGCCATGCAACGGATGCACTAGAGCTATAAGTGTATGAAAGCTCTAACTGAAACTAAGTGGGTGTGCATCCAACTTGCTTGCTCATGAAGACCTCAGGCATTTGAGGAAGCCCATCATTGGAATATACAAGCCAAGTTCTATAATGAAAATTCCCACTAGTATATGAAAGTGATAACTCAAGAGACTCTCTATATGAAGAACATGGTGCTACTTTGAAGCACAAGTGTGGAAAAAGGATAGTAGAACTGCCCCTTCTCTCTTTTTCTCTCATTTTTTGTTTTCTTTTTTTTCTCTTTTTTTGGGCCTTCTCTTTTTTTGCCTTTCTCTCTTTTATTTTTTTATTTTTTTTATTTTTTTCGTCCGGAGTCTCATCCTGACTTGTGGGGGAATCATAGTCTCCATCATCCTTTCCTCACTGGGGCAATGCTCTAATAATGATGATCATCACACTTTTATTTACTTACAACTCAATATTACAACTCGATATCTAGAACAAAGATATGACTCTATATGAATGCCTCCGGCGGTGTACCGGGATGTGCAATGATCTAGCGTAGCAACGACATCAAAAAAAGGACAAGCCATGAAAACATCATGCTAGCTATCTTACGATCATGCAAAGCAATATGACAATGAATGCTCAAGTCATGTATATGATGATGATGGAAGTTGCATGGCAATATATCTTGGAATGGCTATGGAAATGCCATGATAGGTAGGTATGGTGGCTATTTTGAGGAAGGTATATGGTGGGTTTATGGTACCGGCGAAAGTTGCGCGGTACTAGAGAGGCTAGCAATGGTGGAAGGGTGAGAGTGCGCATAATCCATGGACTCAACATTAGTCATAAAGAACTCACATACTTATTGCAAAAATCTATTAGTCATCGAAACAAAGTACTACGCGCATGCTCCTAGGGGGATAGATTGGTAGGAAAAGACCATCGCTCGTCCCCGACCGCCACTCATAAGGAAGACAATCAATAAATAAATCATGCTCCGACTTCATCACATAATGGTTCACCATACGTGCATGCTACGGGAATCACAAACCTCAACACAAGTATTTCTACAATCCACAACTACCACTAGCATGACTCTAATATCACCATCTTTATATCGCAAAACTATTGCAAGGAATCAAACATATCATATTCAGTGATCTACAAGTTTTATGTAGGATTTTATGACTAACCATGTGAATGACCAGTTCCTGTCATCTCTCTAAATAGATATAAGTGAAGCAAGAGAGTTTAATTCTTTCTACAAAAGATATGCCCACGCTCTAACAAATATAAGTGAAGCAAAAGAACATTCTACAAATGGCGGTTTTCTATGTAAAGAGAAACAGACAATCCAAACTTCAAATGATATAAGTGAAGCACATGAAGCATTCTATAAAGCCATACTCAAAAGATATAAGTGAAGTTCATAGAGCATTCTATAAATAAACGAAGGACTATCTCATACCAGCATGGTGCATAAAAGAAAGATGAAAACTAAATGCGAAAGACGCTCCAAGATTGCACATATCACATGAACGAAACGAATCCGAAAACATACCGATACTTGTTGAAGAAAGAGGGGATGCCTCCCCAGCATCCCCAAGCTTAGATGCTTGAGTCTCCTTGAATATTTACTTGGGGTGCCTCGGGCATCCCCAAGCTTGAGCTCTTGCCTCTCTTCCTTCTTCTCACATCGAGACCTTCTCAATCATCGAACACTTCATCCACACAAAACTTCAACAGAAAACTCGGTAAGATCCGTTAGTATAATAAAGCAAATCACTACTCTAAGTACTGTTCCAAACCAATTCATATTTTGTTTTTGCATTGTGTTTACTGTAATATAACTTTTCCATGGTTCCACTGATATAAATTGTTAGTTTCATCAAAACAAGCAAACTATGCATCAAAAACAGAATCTGTCTAAAATAGAACAGTCTGTAATAATCTAAACATTCACCATACTTCTGATACTTGAAAAATTCTACCAAAATTAGGAAAAATAAACAATTTGTATAGGAAGACAGTGCAAAAAGAATCATAACATTTTACGTTCCATCTAAAAATGTAAAATCGCGCACTACAGCCAAAGTTTCTGTCCTGCACCGTACAAACCATCAAGCAAATGTAAACATCCTAAAGGCAAAACTTGGCACATTATTTTTATAATACAATGGAATTGTACAAGGGGATAATTATTTTTGTTGAAAAGTTTCTGTAATCAAGATTCACAAAGTTTCCGTGATCATGAACAAAGTTCAAGGCTAGCTCCCACTTCGACAATGCTTGTCTTTCTCACTTTCGCTTTCCTTTTTGAAAAAGTTTTGGGTTCCCCTCTTTATTTTTGTTGTTTTTAAACTATATGAAAGCACTCAACAGAAATAAATGACTCTCTAAAACTTCCGGGTTGTCTCCCTGGCAGCTCTTTCTTTAAAGCCATTAAGCTAGGCATATAGTGCTCAAGTAATGAATCCACCCGGATCCCAAGGTATATCAAAGCCAATTTTAATTAGCAATGATTTGTAATTTAGTAGTGAGCACAAAGTAACATATATCATGTAATTACGAAGTCTAACTCTCTTCCTATGCATCGGCATGTCATAAAAGAACAATTCATGCACACAAAGTAAAGGCCAATGCATAGTATAAACAGTTTCTTGCAATTTTATCATATTGGAAACATAGAGAGGTGGAGATATAGTTCCTCTCTCATAACAATTGCAAGTAGGAGCAGCAAGCACATGCATATTATATCTATCAAGATCATCATGTACAACGGTAAAAGGCAACCCATCAATATAATCCTTAATAAGCACAAACTTCTCCGATATAGTGTAGTTTGGAGAATTCAAAAAGATAATAGGACTATCATGTGTGGATGCAATAGCAACAATTTCATGTTCAACATAAGTAACTATAGCAAGTTCATCTCCATAAGCATCATTCATATTGGCATCTTGGCCACAAGCATAGCAAGCATCATCAAAAAGGGATATTTCAAGAGAATCAATGGGATCATAACAGTCATCATAGCAATCATCCTTCGGTAAGCACGAAGGGGAATTAAACAATGTATGAGTTGAAGAGTTAATCTCATTAGAAGGTGGGCACGGGTGATCAATCTGCTCTTCCTCCTTTTGTTCTTCGCTCTCCTCATCATTTTTTTCATCCAATGAGCTCACAGTTTCATCAATTTCTTCTTCCATAGACTCCTGCAAAATATTAGTTTCTTCTTGGGCAGCGGAGTAGCCCTCAATATATAGTTCAACATAGGCATTATAAGCATAATTATCATAGCAATATTTAAATATGGCAAATTTTTCAGATTTGTAAAGATTAGCATCATACTTTTCAATCAAAGAAGCAATTTAAAAAGCACCCTTAAAAGCAACAAATTCTTCAATTTGTTGAACATCATAGTAATTATAAACACCCTTAGCATACGAAGATACGATTCCATTATCAACAAACTCACATTGGTAGGGAAGGTGTTTCTTAGGGTTTTCAGAACAACAAGTATAATCATATATTTCACATAAATTCCAAGCATAGCATTGCAAACGATGAATTTGATCCAGTAAAAGTTTCCCTTTTTTAGATATTCGGTGTTGCACATAACAAGCATCCTCATATAAAGATTTGCCCTCAACTAAGCTAGTTGGGGTTTCAGCACGAGCACATAGGGATCGAAGATGATCCAAGTAATAAGCTTCAGCAGTGTGATAGATTTTGAGTGGTTCTTCAACCATTGGTTCAGTAGGTACAACTAATTTTTTTGGTATTTTGCATTTCCTACCCATAACTAAAGGTAGAAAACAACTAAGAACAGAAAATAAAAATTACTTAGTGATAAAGCAAACAAGCACACACGAGAATATTCACCCCACGCTATTGCTCCCCGGCAATGGCGCCAGAAAAAGGTCTTGCTAACCCACAAGTATAGGGGATCGCAACAGTTTTTGATAAATAAGAGTGTCGAACCCAACGGGAGCTAAAGGTAGAAAAAATATTCCCTCAAGTTCTATCGACCATCGATACAACTCTACGCACGCTTGACGTTCGCTTTACCTAGAACAAGTATGAAACTAGAAGTACTTTGTAGGTGTTGTTGGATAGGTTTGCAAGATAATAAAGAGTACGTAAATAAAAGGTAGGGGCTGTTTAAGTAAAGACACAATAAAGTAAATATAGCGAGTGTGGAAAAGTGGTGGTAGGAGTTGCGAAATTGCCCCTAAGCAATTGACTACTTTACTAGACCGATAGCAAGTATTATGTGGGAGAGGCCACTGCTAGCATGTCATCCCTGACTTGGAATTCTATGCACTTATGATTGGAACTATTAGCAAGCATTCGCAACTACTAATGTTCATTAAGGTAAAACCCAACCATGGCATTAAGATATACTGGTCCCCCTTCAATCCCGTATGCATCAATTTCTATGCTAGGTTGAAGCTTCAATCACTCTTGCCCTCCAATACATAGTCATATCAACATACAACTAACCCTAGGGTGTGATCCATGCGCGCAATCATATGATGGGCACCAAAGGACAGCAACATAACCATAAGCAAATTAAATCAATCATAGCAATTCATCAACCATCGATAGGACAACGAAAATCTACTCAGACATCATAGGATGGCAACACATCATTGGATAATAATATGAAGCATAAAGCACCATGTTCAAGTAGAGGGTACAGCGGGTTGCGAGAGAGTGGACCGCTGTAGATAGAGGGGGGAAGGTGATGGAGATGTTGGTGAAGATGGCGGAGGTGTTGGTGTAGATCGCGGTGATGATGATGGCCCCCGGTGCCACCGGAAGCAAGGGGGAGAGAGCCCCCTCCTTCTTCTTCTTCCTTGACCTCCTCCCTAGATGGGAGAAGGGTTTCCCCTATGGTCCATGGCCTCCATGGCACGGGAGGGGCGAGAGCCCCTCCGAGATTGGATCTGTCTCTCTGTCTCTCTCTGTTTCTGTGTTCTCAGATTCTTCCCTTTCACCGTTTCTTATATTCCCGGAGATCCGTAACTCCGATTGGGCTGAAATTTTGACACGATCTCTATCCGGAAATTAGCTTTCTTGCGGCGAAATAAGGGCACCAACCGCCTTACGGGGTGGTCACGAGGGTCAGGGGCGCGCCTGACACCCTGGGGCGCGCCCCCTACCTCGTGCCCCCCTCGGACATCGTCTCACGTTGATTTTACTTCCCAAAAATCATAAATATTCCAAAATAATTCTCCGTCCATTTTTATTCCGTTTGGACTCCGTTTGATATGGATATTCTGCGAAACAAGAAACATGCAACAAACAGGAACTGGCACTGGGCACTGGATCAATATGTTAGTCCCAAAAATAGTATAAAAAGTTGCCAAAAGTATATGAAAGTTGTAAAATATTGGCATGGAACAATCAAAAATTATAGATACGATGGAGACGTATCATGGTCCAACAGCCCGGCAATTCTAGAATTGGTTTTTAACCAAAAAGAACCAGATTGTCGACTGTCCGGACGCCGAAGCCATAGCCGCATTCAAGCATAGCATTCGAGACGAATGGCTAGCCCGACAGCTCGGCCAGGACAAGCCGAGAACAATGTCGTCTCTCATTTCACTTATGACCCGCTTTTGCGAAGACAGCTGGTTGGCTCGTAGAAGTACCAATAATGAGGACCCCGACACTTCAAAAGTCCGGGATGGAAACAGGAAGCCACGACATAATAAGAACAAGCGTCAACACAATGGCACCAATGTCGATGACACGGCAGTAAACACCGGCTTCCGCAAATCCAAATCGAGGCCGCGGAAGAAGCGCTCTAAAGGAAACCAGGACAAACCCACCAAGTTAGACGTAATTTTGGATAGGCCCTGCCAGATCCACGGCACTCCAGACAAGCCCGCCAACCACACCAACCGTAACTATTGGGTGATCAAACAAGCCGGCAAACTCACATCCGAGGACACAAGCAAAAGCCCTCGCAGCAAGGATGACGAAGAACCTCGTAGGCTAAACAATGGAGGCCAGAAACAATTCCCTCTGAGGTAAATACAGTGAATATGATCTACGCCACTCATATACCCAAGAAGGAGAGGAAACACGCACTTCGGGACGTCTATTCCATGGAGACTGTAGCCCCAAAATTTAACCCATGCTCGGCATGTCCGACCACCTTTGACCGCAGGGACCATCCGACTAGTATCTGTCATGGAGGATCGGTGGCTTTAATCCTTGACCCCATTATCGATGGGTACCACCTCACTAGAGTCCTCATGGACGGAGGCAGTAGCCTCACCTGATTTAATCAGACACAATAAGGAAAAGGGTATTGACCCGTTAAAGATCAAACCCAGTAACACCACCTTTAAGGGGGTAATCCCAGACGTAGAAGCCCGCTGCTCGGGCACCCTAACCTTGGAAGTGGTGTTTGGCTCGCCGGACAACTTCCACAGTGAGGACTTGATCTTCGACATCGTCCCTTTTCGCAGTGGCTATCTTGCACTCCTGGGCCGAACAACTTTTGCTCGTTTCAACGATGTCCCCCACTATGCATACCTAAAGTTAAAGATGCCAGGACCCAAGGGCGACATCACAGTCACCACCAATATGAAGCGCTCACTCTGGAGCATACAGTGGCCCTGGCAGCCGAGGTCCAGATCGGACTCGAGGGGCCAAAACGTCAGCCCGCCGTCAAGGCACGGGAGGCAAGTAAACGGGCCCGAGCCCTGCCCCCGTTCGAGGAACCACCCTATGCTCAACATAAATAGGGATATGCGCCCCACGACAGACCCACCCCAGTCGCACAACACATGACTAGTGTGCACAACTTCGTGCTTAAAATATCATGGGCAGCAGTGGGGACTAATTACTCGAGAACCAAGTGTTCGGGTCATTTGAGCTATGGTCAAAACACGTCTTCAGACAAAAACAGGTACCATCTAGGACCTATCCAGCATTAAGCTAGCACAACAAGGCGACTTCTCAAGACCTCTTGTCAAAGGCCCATCGACCGGTTACCATCCCCTCCAAGGAATTCTTCTTCTCGATGGGAGCAAAGGCGCAGACGTGCAACAGGGCATAGTAGGACGTCAAACTATAGTTCAAGGCCTTGTGTAAACCCTTCTTTTGCAATATTTATTCACTTTTATTTTCTTAAAGTACCTGTAACAGTTGCCGCGGCAGTTCGAACCGTACGGCTAACGTCACGAGTTCATTGGAAATAAAGGCCATGGTTCACGGTCCCCTTGCAGTCTTTCCTGTTGCATAATTTTTTCCCACTCCTTTGACACCAAAGCAATCTAGTTCGGGCATGTTATATTTAGATGCGACCGGCTAATAGACTGGGGGCTCGACTATAAACTAGGCCCAAGCATCAGTTTGGCACTATCTTTTGTATCAAGAGCTTGGCGTCTCGGATATTGCATTATATGAATCGGTTCCGAATTATGTCTTGGGTCAATAGTTGGGTTGTCCAGCTCGTGTGCTTACCCTCTTACGTTCCACTTGTTCGGCTAAGACGGTAAAGGGAGAACCACTGTGATTGTACTTCTGGCTAGCCCGGTTAAGTACCTCAGTGTAGAAAGCCAAAAACTGACTGTCATAATAAGCGAGAACTGGTCGGCGATCTGATGAGAAGTGTTAAATTGAAAATCGTTGGAGATTATATTGTGTCATAGTCATACGAAAGGTTTGTCTTCGGCCAAACCACGTGATCAAGGTATATACCTCTGATCTCCCGAATATCACAACACACTGGGGGCTAGTCACCAGCCCCCGAAGTCAAGCTCGTATGGCTAACTGAAAGTGATAAAACCGCATGGTCCAATTGCCTTGTTTTTCCCTCGCGCACTACCACCTTCGGGCACCGAGACATCGGCTAAGGGTCACAGTGCGGAGCATGAAACACCCCTCGTAGTATCTACGTGGGTGCTGAAGCCAACGACTGGTAACTTTCAAAATAAAACGGCCGCATTGGAGTCAAAATAAGTAAAGGCAAGTATGATAAACCATACAAAACAACCGCATTATAAAGCATAAGGTTTAAACCATAGTTTAATACATGGTAAGGCGGTCACTCGAGGAGTACATCCATTGAACACTGGGCTCTACTGCCCGAGCACCGTCCATCATGATGGAGAAATACTGCTCGGGGCGCCCATGCTCCATTCCAACGGGCAGAGGTCTAGTGGCCATCTCGACCGGCTTGATCTTCATCTAGTGCACCATAGTCTTCGAGAATGCCATCTGAGCCCCCTCGATGCACACGAAGCGCTTAACAACTTCAACTCAGGAGGCAGCATCATGCAGCCTCTGCACCAAACCGAAGTAGCTACTCGGTATTTGCTCTGAAGCCCACAACCAGACAAAAAGGTCCTTCATGGTCGGTTCCTCCATCCAGTGCAACTCCATCAGTTGCTTCATCTGATTGCTCAGGAGGGGAGGGTGTTCGGGTGCCTGGAACTGAGCCCATAATAGCATGTCTTCGATGTCACTGTCCTGAGCTGCATAATGCCTTCCCGCATCTGCTACACTCCTAGGGACCGCCGCTAACGCGCCTGCGGAACGCCAAACTCGAGTGAGCAATGCGAATCTGTGGCTGCCAAAGACACTCTGCATTAAGTATGGCTTACCATCTGCAATTTGCTTTACTTGATGGAGCTCTTCTTGGGCGCCTGAAGAACCACAAGTATAAGGGATCAATCATAGTCCTTTCGATAAATAAGAGTGTCAAACCCAGCGAGGAGCAGAAGGAAATGACTAATGGTTTTCAGCAAGGTAATGTCTGCAAGCACTGAAATTATCGGTAACAAGTTGTTTGATAGCAAGATAATTTGTAACAAGAAAGTAATGGTAACGGTAAATAAAGTGTAGCAAGGTAGCCCAACCCTTTTGTGCCAAATGACAGGCCAAAACAGTCTCTTATAATAAACAAAGCATTCTTGAGGGTACACGGGAATTTCACCATGCTACTTTCATCATGTTGGTTTAATTCGTGTTTGCTACTTTGATAATTTGATATGCGGGTGGATCGGTGCTTAGGTGTTGTCCTTACTTGAAAAGACCGCCTACTTATGATTAACCCCCCTCGCAGTCATCTGTAACTATGAGATAAGTATTAAGATAAAATCTAACCATAACATTAAACTTTTGGAACCAAATCGGCCCCGTACAAAGTAGCGCATAAGCTAGGGTTTAAGCTTCTATCACTCTAGCAACCCATCATCTAATAACTAATCCACAATGCATTCCCTTAGACCCAAATATGGTGAAGTGCCATGTAGTCAACGTTCACACGACACCACTAAGGGAATCACAACATACATATCATCAAAATATCGAACACATATCAAGTTCACATGATTACTCGCAACATGACTTCTCCCGTGACCTCATGAACAAAAGTAACTACTCACAAATGATAACAATGCTCAAGATCAGAGGGGTATTAAATAGCATAATGTATGTGAACATATACTCTTCCACCAAATAAACCATATAGTAATCAACTACTAGATGTAATCAACACTACTAGTCACCCACAAGAACCAATCTGAGGTTCCGGTACAAAGATTGAACACAAGAGATGAACTAGGGTTGAAAGGCATGTATGCCTAATCTATGCAGGGTAGGTGCTCTATTTAACAGTACAGGATGTCCCCGCATAACTTCTTGAAGTATTTCCCATACAATGGGTTCTTTTTCCCAAATTTTCCTTTTACCAATCCTTACATTAGAAGTGGCGCGTTTTGTGATTAAATGGAGAATTACAAATAGCTAAAAAAGCTTTATTGCTAGATCTAGAGGTAATCCACATTGATGTAATGAAAGCGAAGGACCCACAACAATGACAGAACGCCTCGAGTAATCGACCCGTTTCCCAAGCAGAGTCTCGCGAAACCTTCCCTCTTTACCTTCAATTACATCTGAAAGTGATTTGTATACTTTATTGTGACCATCCCTCGTCGGTTGCCCATGGGATCCACTATCAAGAAGTGTATCCACAGCTTCTTGTACCAAATTTTCCTGGCACATTACTAAATCCGCTGGCACTAATTCACTTCTTTTTAATAGATAGGCATGATTGTTGTTCCGATAGATAACTCTCTTATAAAGTTCATTAATGTCTGAAGTCACTACTTTATCTCCACACCTATAAACAATAGGTCTCAATTTGGGAGGAAGAACCGGTAATAAGCACAAAACCATCCATTCTGGTTCTACATTTGTTTGAATAAAATGCTTCGCCAATTGCATGCGTCTAATCAAAAAAACTTTTCTTATTCGTCTTTTTCTATCTTCCCACTCATCTCCACTATACCCCTCATCTTCTAATTCCTTACATTCGACCAAAGAATTCTCTATAATAATTCACAAATCCAAATATGCTAATTGTTCTCTAATAGCACCTGCTCCTGTCGCAATTTCCCGATTTTGAAATGTTGCAAAGCCTGGGGTAGAAAAAGGGAGAAATGTTGTGGTTACAGGATGCAATTCCTCTTAGGATAAACCTAGTAATCATAAAAAGTGGGTTTTTTAGTGATGGGCCTAGCAAAAGAGAAATCGTCGTATACTAGGCCCTCCAACTTCTTAAGAGGTTTATCTAAAAGATTCGCCATATAACTAGGAAGATCTTTCAAATACCACACATGAGTCACGGGACATGCGAGTTTGATGTATCCCATTTGATATATTCATATCCGAGAATCCACAAATTCTACCCTGCATTTTTGGCAAAATCTTTCGTCTTCGTTTTCAGCTCCACTCGCTCAAGAATTGCCACAAGCGCAAATCCCGCTTTTTATGGGTCCAAAGATTCTTTCGCAAAACAATCCATCTTTTTCTAGTTTATCGGTTTTATAATGAAAAGTAGAGGGCCTTGTGACTTCGCCAATGACTTCTCCATTAGGTAGGTTTTTGTTAGCCCAAGCCTTTATTTGTTGAGGCAAAACGAGTCCAATTTGAAGTTATTGATGGGGATTTCCCTCCCAAGGATGAGAGGGTTGTTGGTGATGACAATGATGATGATTTCCCCCTCCAGGAGGGAAGTTCCCCTGGCAGAATCGCTCCCCCGGAGGGCAAAAGTGCTCCTGCCCAAGTTCCACCTCAAGACGGCGACGCTTCGTCCCGAAAGTCCTCTCCTCATTTTTTCTAGGTCAAAATGACCTATATACCAGAAGATGGGCACCGGAGGTGGGCCGAGGAGGGCACAACCCACCAGGGCGCGCCTTGTTGGGGATCGTTGTAGAAATTAAAATTTTCTACGCATCACCAAGATCAATCTATGGAGAAACTAGCAACAAGAGAAGGGAGTGTATCTTCATACCCTTGAAGATCGCAAAATGGAAGCGCTACAAGAACGCAGATGAAGGAGTCATACTCGTAGCGATTCAGATCGCGGTGGATTCCGATCTAAGCGTCGAACAACGGCGCCTCCGCGTTCAACACACGTACAGCCCGGAGACGTCTCCTTCTTCTTGATCCAGCAAGGGGAAAGGCGAAGTTGGGGAAGAGCTCCGGCAGCACGGCGGCGTGGTGGTGGAGCTCGCAGTTCTCCGGCAGGGCTTCACCAAGCTCAATGGAAGAGGAGGAGGTGTTGGGAGAGGGAGGGTTGCGCCTTGGATGTGGTTCGGCTGCCCTCCTACCTCCCCTCTATTTATAGGTGCAAGGGAGAGGGGGGCCGGGCCCCTCCAGATGGATCTAGAGGGGGGGCGGCGGCCAAGGGGGAGGGGGCTTGCCCCCCAAGCTAAGGGGGGAGCCCCCTTTAGGGTTCCCCCCAACCCTAGGCGCATGGGCCCTAGGGGGGATGGGGCCTAGCCCACTTAGGGGCTGGTTCCCTTCCACATACAGCCCATAGGGCCCTCCGGGGCAGGTGGACCCCTGGAACCCCTTCGGTGGTCACGGTACAATACCGATAAACCCCCGTACACTTCCAGTGACCGTATGATGACTTCCCATATATAAATCTTCACCTCCAGACCATTCCGGAACTCCTCGTGATGTCCAGGATCTCATCTAGGACTCCGAACAACATTCGATAACTGCATACTATTTCCCTTAACAACTCTAGCGTCACTGAACCTTAAGTGTGTAGACCCTACAGGTTCGGGAATCATGCAGGCAAGACCGAGACATCTCTCCAGCCAATAACCAACAGCGGGATCTGGATACCCATGTTGGCTCCCACTTGTTCCACGATGATCTCATCGGATGAAACACGATGTCGGGGATTCAATCAATCCCGTATACAATTCCCTTTGTCTACCGGTATGATACTTGCCCAAGATTCGATCGTCGGTTACCGATACCTTGTTCAATCTTGTTACGGCAAGTCTCTTTACTCGTTTCGTAACACATCATCCCGTGACCAACCCCTTAGTCACATTGAGCTCATTACGATGATGTCTTACCGAGTGGTCCCAGAGATACCTCTCCATCACACGGAGTGACAAATCCCAGTCTCGATTCGTGCCAACCCAACAGATACTTTCGGAGATACCCGTAGTGCACCTTTATAGCCACCCAGTTACGTTGTGACGTTTGGCACACCCAAAGCATTCCTACGGTATTCGGGAGTTGCACAATCTCATGGTCTAAGGAAAAGATACTTGACATTAGAAAAGCTTTAGCAGACGAACTACACGATCTTGTGCTATGCTTAGGATTGGGTCTTGTCCATCACATCATTCTCCTAATGATGTGATCCCGTTGTCAATGACATCCAATGCCCATGGCAGGAAACTGTAACCATCTATTGATCAACGAGCTAGTCAACTAGAGGCTCACTAGGGACATGTTGTGGTCTATGTATTCACACATGTATTACGATTTCCGGATAACACAATTATAGCATGAACAATAGACAATTATCATGGACAAGGAAATATAATAATAACCATTTTATTATTACCTCTAGGGCATATTTCCAACACGCCTGGGGGCCCAGGAGCACCCTGCTGTCTTGTGCTCACCAGGGTGGCCCCCTCCAGTAGTTATTTGCTCCAATATTTTTAATATATTCCAAAACAATTCTTTGTAAATTTTTAGCTCATTTGGAGATGTGTAGAATAGGTAACTCTGACGTAGCTTTTTTAGGTCCAGAATTCTAGTTCCCGGCATTCTCCCTCTTTGTGCAAACCTTGCATATTATAAGAGAGAAGGCATTAGAAATACTCCAAAAAGCATTATTATGCATAAAAACATTATAAATAACAGTAGGAAATCATGATGCAAAATGGACGTATCAGCGCCCCGCCTCTACGTCCTCGCCTCTTGGATCTCCTGCTTCACCTTTGATAGCTCGACGGCATGATCCTTATTCTTCGCTCAAGACCCTCACATTTAGTGACATCATCCCTGAGCTCCTGTTGCACTTCGGCCACTCTGGCCTCGTGCTTCTCGCTAGTGGTTTTTACCGCCTTAAGTTCGGCAGCCGCTCGCTCGGTCGCCGCCTTCTATTCGACCGCTTCTTCCTTGGCCTTTTCTCAGCTCGGCCTTGAGGCCCTCGACCTCTGCGATGGCAGCTATAATCCCAATTAAACAACTCTTTCTTAGGGATAAATCCGAATACCCTGCTTGAGGGGAATACAATAACTAAGTCTCGACCGAACTAACCTTGCTCTTCGCCAAACCGCTTGTTAACAAGGTCGAGCTCCTCATCAGAGCTTTTGAGCTTCCGATTCATTTCGGCCAGCTCTGCGACATTGGCAGCCACCGCCAACGCTGAAGCCTATAAAAATAAAACGACCGCCTCTTTCAGACTCCCGGTTCAATGATTTTTGATCCTTTGCCAGGTTTTTCAATCCTGACAGAGTCTGGGGGGCTGCTACATACAATGGCTGCTCAAATGTTGTTCACAAAATACATTTTCACGAAAAGAGCATTACATTGCTTACCTCAAAGCCTGCCAGGAGGCCACAAAAAGCTTCTTTCAGTCCGTCGTTAACGGACTGGATGCTTTGCAAAACCATGCCCATCAGGCTGGGCGCAGTGTTCCGAGACATTGCACACACTCTGCAATCTCGCTTTCTCGCGGTTTGTATACGTACCGTAGCCATGTCGACTGTCAGCAAGGAAGATAGTTCCACTAGTAGTCTGGCGCCCGATGATAGGTCAACATCGGAATCATCCTGCTCGTCTTCCATGAGTCTGGCGTCGAGCCCAGACCTCGATTTTATCCGGATCATCATGGAAGGGACGCCGCCTCCAGAGTCGTTAGATGACAACAAGACGGACAAGGAGACGTCGGAGGATGAAGAAGAGGACGATGATGATGATGAGGAGGAATGGTCGAATGAGGAGGAGGACGACGACAAAAGCAATGATGATGACGACGATGAAAAGCCAACGGTCAAAGGCAAGAAGCGTCCTCGCCAAGACAATGTCGTGGCGCCATCCAACAACAACAAGAAGAAGGACTAAATTAAGCAGACTATATGTATCTCTGTTTCCATTCGCTCATATTAATTTGTTATCTCTGTTACCCCTGTCAATCTCATCACAGACGGTTAGTAATACGTATTCGACAGAGATCTTTTACATTATCGCCCACAGGTTTGTTTCTTGAATTGTGTGCCCTGTCGAGCACACAATTCATGAAAAAGACCATATGGGCTGTCTATAATGATCACACACAATTCTGATTATCGACATGTTTGTCGGGTATCACACACATCTTGTGACGCCGAATCATTTGTGTTCAACTCGATTATCGCAAACGGTTTATCCGAGTGAACTATATGCTGTATATCGCACACAACTTGATATGGCTGCCCTTTTTCTGTTGTTCTGTCTCGTCGCAAATGGTTCGTATGGATCAACGTATTCCCCGCATCGCACATGCAACTAAAATCTGAACCGTGTATGATGTATCCGCGATCGCAAATGTTTTGCATCTTTTTTGACGGTTTTTACATCACTATTTGTGATTAATGCATCGCACACAGTATCAACAAAGGGTCTCTGATTGTAGTGTTGCATTAGCAGCATCCTGCAGTAGTGCCGAGGGCCATAGTATTCACTAGAGGCTTCTCTCGAGAAAATAGCATAGGGTGGGTTGATAGATTTTAGTTGGGCAATTGATAGAAAAGCAAATAATCATGATGATGTCCAAGGCAAGGATCATGTATATAGGCACCACATCTGAGACAAGTAGACCGACTCCTGCCTGCATCTACTACTACTGCTCCACACATTGATCGCTATCCAGCATGCCTCTAGAGTATTAAGTTATAAAGAACGGAGTAACGCCTTAAGAAAGATGACATGATGTAGACAAAGTAAACTCAATTAATATGAGTAAGCCCCATATTTTTATCCTTAATGGGAATGATACAAATACGTGTCATGTCCCAATCTGTAACTGGGATTGACCACCGCGAGATCGAACCCATCACAAAGCACCTCTCCCATTGCAAGAAAAGTCAATCTAGTTGACCAAACCAAATAAATAGATCGGAGAGAAATACAAAGTAACTCTATAGGTTGCCTTGATAATGGATTCATATGGTTGCTTAATTCTCTTTCTAGGGAAGTGTTCCATATTCCCTTCTTTCATGTCTATAACAACATCTATAGTTTGTAAGAATGGTCTACGAAGTATTAAGTTCATAAAGAACGGAGTAACGCCTTAAGCAAGATGACATGATGGTAAACTCACGCATGAATAAACCCCATCTTTTTACCCTTAATAGCAAAGATACATACGTGTCATGTCCCCTTCTATCACTAGGATTGAGCACCGCAAGATTAAACCCATTACAAAGCACATCTTCTCATTGCAAGATAAACCAATCTAGTTGGCCAAACCAAATCAATAGATCGAAGAAGAAGTATGAAGCTATAACAATCATGCATAAAAGAGTTCAGAGAAAACCCAAATAATATTCATGGATAATCTGATCATAAACTCACAATTCATCGGATCCCAACAAACGCACCGTCAAAAAGAATTACATCGGATAGAACTCCAAGAACATCAAGGAGAACATTGTATTGAAGAACATCGAGAGAGAAGAAGCTATCTAGCTACTAACTATGGACCCGTAGGTCTGTGGTAAACTACTCACGCATCATTGGAAGGGTAGCAAGGTTTATGTAGAGCCCCTCCATGATTAATTCCCCCTCCGGCAGAGTGCTAGCGACAGCCTCCAGATGGGATCACACGAGAACAAAAAATTGCGGTGGTGGAACAACTATTTTGGGTGACTCTCTTATTTGAGGGGAACATTTGGATATTTATATAGGCAAAATTAGGTCAAAATTTGCCACGAGAAGCCCCTCATCGGTCTTCTGGTCTCCTCCCAAACCTTCTAGGGTCTCTTCTAGTCCAGAAAAAATTACTCCAAAGTTTTTTCTTCATTTGGACTCCATTTGATATTGGTTTTCTGAAAAGTCAAAAATTGACAAAAACAATAATTGGCACCAGCAACTAAGTTAATAGGTTAGTCCCAAAAAATGATATAAAGTTGCTTGTAAATTAATATAAAACATCCAAAATTGATATTATAATAGCATGGAGCAACAAAAAATTATAGTTACGTTGGAGACGTATCAAGCATCCCGAGGCTTATCCTGCTCGTCCTCGAGTAGGTAAATGATAAAAACAGAATTTTTGATGTGGAATTCTACCTAGCATATTCATCATATAATATTTTCTTTTGTTGCATGGATATTTAAGTTTGAGTGATTCAAAGCAATAGTGTATAGTTTGACATGAAGACATAAATACTCAAGCATATCAACAAGCAACCATGACCATGTCTTTCAAAATATCAAAGCTAAAGAAAGTTATCCCCAGACCGTTATGCTCAATCATTCATCCAACCATGAAACCCACTCAAATATTAGCTACACCCAATGCACAAGTATGACAATAGTGTTCCCTAGTTGGTGCTTATAAGACAAGATGGAGACTCAAAATAAAAATAAAAATTGCATAAAAGTAAATAGATAGGCCCTTCCCAGAGGGAAGCAGAGATTTACAGAGGTACCAGAGCTCAAATCTTAAATTAGAGATAAAAATTATTTTGAGAGGCATGCTTTTCCTATCAACGCTACGACCATGAGTTCCCAACATCTTCCATGCTAGACACATTATAGGCGGTTCCCAGACAGAAAATAAAGCTCATTTCCTTTCCACCATTCTTTCGCAATCCATGGCTAGTCGTATCCATGGGTGCCTTCTATACCAACACTTTGCAAGGAATTTATTATTATTATTTTTGATTCATAGTGGGATTGGGCATCCCTATTACCTTCCACTTTCTCGTGCAATGACAAGTGAATAAACACTCATCATGAGAATAACCCGCCTAGTGTGAAAGATATCGGCCACCCCGTGCCGCCACAGGAGCGGTACGGGCACATAAAACAGAAATTTATTTTGAATAATTAGAGTTGGCACATGCAAATTTACTTAGGACGACATTTGAATACCGCATATAGGTAGGTATCGTGGACTCATTTGGCACAACTTTGGGTTTAAGAGTTTGGATGCACAAGCAGTATTCCCGCTTAGTACAAATGAAGGCTAGCAAATAGGTTGAGAAGCGACCAACCAAAAAATGAAAAAAAAGTCATAAACATGCATTGAGCATAACTAACACTGAATAATGTACCACAAGAAGGATGTAAATTTGTTGCACAACTATTGACTTTCGTGCATGCATAGGGAATCACGAACCTTAACACCAATATTCTTACTAAAGCATAATTACTCACTAACATGGCTCACATATTATCATCCCCATATCACAAAACTATTGCAAGGAATCAAACTTATCATATCCAATGATCTTCATGAAAGTTTTTATTATATCCTTCTTGGATATTCATCATATTGGGACTAAATACATATCTTGTGGAAAATACCATTAGTATTTTCAACTCTCAAAAATATATAAGTGAAGCATGAGAGTGCAAATATTTCTTTAAAATATAAACTTATCAACTCTCAAAAAGATATAAGTGAAGCATGAGAGTGTTTGTATTTGTTCAAAATATAATCACCGCCATGCTAAAAAAGATTTAAGTAAAGCACTAGAGCTACTGCCTAGCTCAAAAGATTAAAGTGAAGCACATAGAGTATTCTAACAAACCATGATAAATGTGTGTTTCTCTCAAAATAGGTGCATTCAGCAAGGATGATTGTGACAAACTAAAAAGCAAACAAATCAAAGACTCATATAATACACGATGCTCCAAGCAGAACTCATGATATGTGATGAATAAAAATATAGCTCCAAGGAAAATTACCGATAGTCGTTAGAAGAAAGAGGGGATGCCTTCGAGGGCATCCCCAAGCTTAGTTGCTTGGAAGCCCTTGAATATTACCTTGGCATGCCTCGGGCATCCCCAAGATTAGGCTTTTGCCCCTCCTAATTCCTTCATCCATCGTGATCCCACTCAAAACTTGAAAACTTCAATCACACAAAACTTAACAAAACCTTTGTGAGATCCATTAGTATAAGTAAACAAATCACTACATTAAGTACTTTTGCAAACCCATTCATATTTTATTTTTGCACTATACCTACTATATTATAACTTCTCCATGGCTTATACCCCCAATACAATCCATAGTTTCATTAAAACAAGCAAAACAATGCATCAAAATTAGAATCTGCCAAAAGCAGAACAGTCTGTAGAAACCTGAATTATGCTCATACTTTTGTAACTCTAAAAATTCTAAAAATTAGGACATCATAGGACATTTGTATATTTATTTGTGAAAAAAATAAGAGGAAAAACACATTTCAGTAAATTTAAAAAATTCCAGAACTGGACGCAAAAGTTTCTATTTTTTCATAGAATCAAGTGAACTATCATCCAAATCATCCCAAAGGCTTTACTTGGCACAAACACTAATTAAAAAATAAAAAAACAATCATAACAATACCATAATTGTGTGAGCACAAGAAAATAAAAAAATAAACAAGAAAATTAAGATAACTATTGGGTTGCCTCCCAACTAGCGCTACTATTTTACGCCCCTAGCTAGGCATAATGCATAGTTTCAAGTATTCTCATCTTTCAAATTAACTCCATAGCTTGCCCTGATAATGGATTCACATGGTTTCTTAATTATATTTCTAATGAAGTGTTCCATACCCTTCTTTCATGTCTATAACAGCACCTATAGTTCGTAAGAACGGTCTACCAAGTATTAAGTTCATAAAGAAAGGAGTAAAGCATTAAGAAAGATGACATGATGGTAAACTCACACATGAATAAAGCCCACCTTTTTACCCTTAATAGCAATGATACATACGTGTCATGTCCCTTTCTGTCACTGGGATTGAGCACCGCAAGATAGAACCCATTACAAAGCACCTCTTCCCATTGCAAGATAAATCAATCTAGTTGGCCAAACAAAATCAATAGATCGGAGAAGAAATATGAGGCTATAACAATCATGCATAAAAGAGTTCAAAGAAAACTCAAATCATATTCATGGATAATCTGATCATAAAGTCACAATTCATCGCATCCCAACAAACACACGGCAAGAAACAATTACATCAGATAGAACTCCAAGAACATCAAGGAGAATACTGTATTGAAGAACATCGAGAGACAAGAAGCCATCTAGCTACTAACTATGGACCCGTAGGTCTGTGGTAAACTACTCACGCATCATCGGAAGGGAAGCAAGGGGTATGTAGAGCCCCTCCATGATCAATTCCACCTCCGGCGTAGGCCTTGATATGGGATCTCATGAGAACAGAAACTTGCGGTGGCGGAAAAAGTATTTCGGGTGGCTATCTGATTTGAGGGGAATATTTGGGTATTTATAGAGGCAAAATTAGGTCAAAACATGCCACCAGGGGCTTACAAGCCTGTGGGGTGCGCCCCACGAGCTTGTCGCTTCCTCGTCAGTCTTCTGGTCTCCTCCAAACCTTCTAGGGTCTCTTCTGGTCCAAAAAAAATTAATCCAAAGTTTTTTATTTGTTTGGACTCCGTTTGATATTGACTTTATGAAAAGTCAAAAGCAGGCAAAAATAGCAACTGGCACTGGGCACTAAGTTAATAGGTTCGTTCCAAAAAATGATATAAAGTTGATTGTAAATGAATATAAAACATCCAAAATTGATACTCATGGAACAATAAAAAATTATAGATACGTTGGAGACATATCAAGGAGTATAGAACCACACGGGGATTTTAATTATGAGGATTAGGGGTGGCTAGGGCTATCTGTAATTAGTCAACTAGCACCAACTAGAATGTGCACTACATCAACTAGAGGAGGCTCCAAAACTTGTATTAACGTAGGGTGGAAAATCCTCTAGTATATATAGGTTAGACAAGAGGGAGAGGGCAACCACAAAGGGGGGAAAGTCCTCCTTGGGCGCTGGCCTAGGGAGAGGGAGTAGGACTCCCTCCCCTAGTCCAAT
>NC_041386.1:541479735-541525383 GCF_002162155.2 Triticum dicoccoides | reverse complement strand
GCCTAGATGGAAAGGGGGCGCCTTCTACTTGGGCCCTTGTGGCCCAAGTTGCCTTCCACCTCTTGGCCTTTTAAGGCCCATTGGTGTTTAAATTAAATATGAAATGTTCTAAATATTTTCAGAGCAATATATATATAATTTAACATCCCTGGAACCATTTTCCACCTATATATAATTACTCGGTAATACCCGATATTACCCGATATTCACCTAAACCCTTCCGTTGACCCTGAAACGCTTCCGGAACCTCTTGGAACTATTCTGGATATTAATGAAACAACTCTACAAATATATTCTCATCACTCCTGTCCCACTAACACACGGCAAATCGTGATTACCCTAAGCTTGTGACCCCGTAGGTTCGGTAAACTATAGACATGAACGAAACCCCTTCGTTCAATGACCGATATTGGAACCATGGACTGATACGTCTCCAACGTATCTATAATTTTTTTATTTTTCTACACTATTAAAGTATCAATCTTGGATGTTTCATATACATTTACTAGCAACTTTATATCATTTTTTGGGACTAACCCATTGAGATAGTGCCCAGTGCCAGTTGTCGTCTTTTGCTTGTTTTTTACTTTGCAGAATATCAATATCAAACGAAGTCCAAATGCCATGAAATTTTTTGGAGATTTTTTCTGGTGATAAGACACCCTAGAGGCCAGGAGAGCAGGCCCGTGGGGCCCACTAGGCACCAGGGCGTGCCAGGGGGTAGTGGAGCCCACGAGAACTGATACGTCACTGGTACGCGTCGGTCCTAAACAAACAGTTTTTAACACCTTTCCGCGACAGCATTCGGAACTGTCGCCAAGTGAGTGTGGGCGATAGGGGGGGTCCTTCCCACACGACCCAGAAACCGTTGGGGATATGCCCTCCTGGCACACACGCTTGGCAAAATGAGGTCGTGTGCGACCGGCGAGCGCTCAAATATGGACATACGTACAGTAGTGCTAAAAAAGATACAATTATACGACAAAATTGTTTCCGGTCGCAAGTACATCCCACATAGTCAGTCCCCGCTAAACGTTTCCGTTCGTATATACACCCACACAGTCTCTACAAGGGAAACATTTGCCCAAGGTGGCGTAACACAAACAGTTTAAAAAAGAGTGTCCTGTGTGATTGTTGATTGATCCAACACGGTTTATTCCTAGAAACTATGCACGTTGCCTTTTTCTGAGGTCATCGTCCATGGTGTTTTCTCATTAACCGTTTGCAATAGGAAAACCAAATTAGCAAGCTAATTGGCCAATTAGCGGGCTAATTGCCCTATTATTAATAATCCATTTACTAATCTAATTGACATTCATATTAAGCACATAATATTCCATTTCCATATTAAGTAAGCAGGATATCATAATTGAAATACATCGGAGCACAACATGATATAGCTTCAGCACTCAGCTACCCCATTACACAACTGCACCAGCAGCAAGTTTCACATGCAAAATCTAGAACCTTTCGAAATTAGCATCATAGACGGTACATAGAGAGATGCATCTCATCTGGGAAACTGCTGAAGCGGAAGGCGAATATTGAGCCTTCATTTATGTTGAAGGTCTTTGCAACTTTAGGCCAGTGCCTGTGGATGATTGACCGTCCATCCTTCGACCTCTTCAGGAACACTTCAATATTGAACCATGGGTGTTGTATGAAAACTGCCCTCGCCTCCTGACCACAGAGGTGGTTTGAGAGGTAATCATCAGTGAACACTGAAACAAGGATGTGCATAAATATCTTCTCTATATTGGAAACGGGGCAAAGGAATAAAAAAGGCAAGGTATAATAGTTAGTACCATCTTGTAAACCTCAGTGCTTCCCATTGTTTCCCTGCAACACATATAAGGTAGTTAGTCATCAGGTTAAGTAAGGGTTCGCATGCTATTAGTAAAATATGTTGATGACAAAATAAGCACATTGCAGATTCATCAGATTAATTCAAGCCACATGGAAAACCTATTTATCCAAACCAAGCATGATTAAGAATTAGGAAATATAGCACTTGTATATGTTTCTCATGTATTAAGTGCAGCCAAATTCGATTTATTCCTCACATGGTATACAATAACAGAATGCAGCCACAGCAATTGAACATCGCATTGTAGAATTGAACCAAGCAGTTAACTAAACACCACAACAAATGAACCAAACATTAACTGAGCACCACATTGCACAATATAACATACTCCTAATAGAAGATCAGACAGTTAACCAAACCAAGCATGCTTAACAACTTGGAAATATAGCAATTGTATTTGTTTCTCATGTATTTAGTACAGCCAAATTCGGTTTATTCCTCACATGGTATATAATAATATAATGCAACCACAACAATTGAACATCGCATTGCAGAATTGAACCAAGCAGTTAACTAAACACCACACCAAATGAACCAAACATTAACTGAGCACCACATTGCACAATATAATGATACTCCTAATAGAAGATTAGACAGTTAACCAAACCAAGCATGCTTAACAACTTGGGAATATAGCAATTGTATTTGTTTCTCATGTATTTAGTACAGCCAAATTTGATTTATTCCTCACATGGTATACAATAACAGAATGCAGCCACAACAATTGAACATCGCATTACAGAATTGAACCAAGCAGTTAACTAAACACCACAACAAGTGAACCAAGCCACAACAAATGAACCAAGCAGTTAACTAAACACCAATTGAACAATATAACATACTCCTAATAGAAGATCAGACAGTTAACCAAACCAAGCATGCTTAACAACTTGGAAATATTGCACCCTGAAGAATTGAACATCACATTTGCAGAACTGAACCAAGCAGTTAATTGAACACCATGTTGCATGACATATAGAACATATACACTATAGCAGAAGATTGCATGGTAAAAGTAGATATCACAATTCACTAGAATTTGTTAAGGAAAGGTAGTAGCTAGCAAACTGAACATGGGTCCTTATAGTGAGCTAATAAGATAAGCTACTCCTCATTGTCGGAGATATCAATGACGATTGGCTCCTTGGACATGGAAGAGGGCGAGGCCTCCGCATCATGGGTGCCCTCGTTGTAGTGGTGAGTTGCCTGAGCATCTCCGGGCACCAACCTGCTGGCTCTCGAGATGAGGTAAGCACGTGCACGCTAAGAAAACACCTCGTAGTCTTCGTCGAAGGCACCGACGGTTGCCTCGAGAAAACGCCACGAACTGTCATTTAAAGTAGCCAACCACGGCGCAGCGTCAGCGCATGAGGCATCAACGGTGGCCTCGATGGCGAGGTGCTCCTCCAAGATATGGGGGTCGGCACGAATGGCAGCCATCGGAACCTCATCCACGCGTGTGGCCGCGATTTGCTTCTCCGCTGCCAAATGCTCCTTAAGGTCTTGGCTATACTTCGTGCACCATGGCTTAGTCCGACGCTTATTTGGTGGAGGGGTCGGGCATTTGGGTGGAAGGTGTCATGCTTGCGCCGGTGGTCGGGGCATGTGGGATGTGGAAGGAGGAGGAGGATGGGGGTCGAGTGTGGATTACCAGCCTGGCTAGGCGAGGCCGAGCAGCGGGAAGGAGGCTCGCCGACGAGGAGGCGGCGGCGCTGCAAGCAAGGAGTGAAGGTTTCAACTTGGAAAAGAAGGCGGAAACAGGGGAAATGTCGCTTTTGGTAAGGGGGGCGGGGGCGGGGAGGTAGATATTTTCGCGGAAGCCAAAAATTTGGAATCGCTTCAGCCAAAAAACTGGCACGCAAAGTGTCATTAGACACGGTCCCTTATTCAGACACGATTCAAAGATATTTTGTGCTGCATCTCACACGGTTGGTTATAATAAACTGTGTGGGATCTACTTGATTTTTCGTCTTGATTTGAATTACATAATGGGGCCACAGCGGCCACGGACGGTGTTTTAATGGCTAGACCTTTTATCTGCAGTGATCATGCAACTATATGTGTGTCATGAAAGAATTGGAATTATTCATGGTTCATTTGGACATTTTTATGCATCAAGTGAGTTTTCAATGCATTTATGTGCATAATTCAAATTTGAACTACATGCACATGCTCCAATGCATATAAATTGGTTGAAAAATCTAATCTTCGTCCTTGGGTGCATGCTTAGGTCCCATGCAAGAAAAGGGAATAGATTTCAAACAGCAGGGCATCGTTGATTGACAGCAAAACATTGAGATGCCTGGTTTTTAAATTCTAGTAAATCCAAAACTCATCTGAAATTCATAAAACTTTGCATGCTATCATGGAGCGGCATCAACATGCCATGGTAAATTTTTTGTCCCACTTTGGGCAGGTTTGGGTATATGCTTCTCACAAACTAGAGCTTCTCACAACAAGCATGATGGTCTCGGTAGGGAACGCCCCACCTTTGGGGATGAAACGATATCCATTGCCTCTTATTTCTTTCAAAATTATTCGCGTGTCAACATAGAACAACAGGAGTGTTGTGTTATTTTTTGTGATTTTTCGGGGTTCATTTGGACATTTTTATGGATTAACTAAGTTATCAATGCATTTATATGCATAATTCAAATTTGAACTACATGCACATGCTCCGGTGCATATAAATTGGTTGAAAAATCAAATCTTTGTCCTTGGGTGCATGCTTAGCTCCCATGCAACAAATGGAAATGAATTTCAAACACCAGGGCACCGTTGATTGCCGGTAAAACATTGAGATGCCTGGTTCTTAAATTCTAGTAAATCCAAAACTTGTCTAAAATTCATGAAACTTGGCATGCTATCATCGAGCGGCATCAACATGCTGTGATAAAAATTTTTTGTCCCATTTGGGGCAGGTTTGGGTATACGCTTCTGACAAACCAGAGCTTCTCACAACAAGCATGATGGTTTCGGTAGGGAACGCCCCACCTTTGGGGACGAAACGATATCCATTGCCTCTTATTGCTTTCAAAAATTTTCTCATGTCAACATAGAACAATGGGAGTGTTGTGCTATTTTTTGTGATTTTGGGGGGTTCGTTTGGACATTTTTATGGATTAACTGAGTTTTCAATGCATTTATGTGCATAGTTCAAATTTGAACTACATGCACATGCTCCGGTGCATATAATTTGCTTGAAAAATCAAATATTTGTCCTTGGGTGCATGCTTAGGTCCCATGCAAGAAATGGGAATGAATTTTAAACACCAGGGCACCGTTGATTATCGGCAAAACATTGAGATGCTTGGTTCTTAAATTCTAGAAAATCCAAAACTCGTCTGAAATCATGAAACTTGGGATGCTATCATGGAGCGGCATCAACATGACGTGGTAATTTTTTCCCATTTGGGGCAGGTTTAGGTATACGCTTCTCACAAACCAGAGCTTCTCACAACAAGCATGATGGTTTCGGTAGGAAATGCCCCACCTTTGGGGACGAAACTCTATCCATTGCCTCTTATTGCTTTCAAAAATTTTCTCATGTCAACATAGAACAACATGAGTGTTGTGTTATTTTTTGTGATTTTTCGGGGTTCGTTTGGACATTTTTATGCATTAAGTGAGTTTTCAATACATTTATGTGCATAATTAAAATTTGAACTACATGCACATGCTCCGGTGCATATAAATTGGTTGAAAAATCAAATCTTTGTCCTTGGGTGCATGCTTAGGCCCCATGCAAGAAATGGGGATGAATTTCAAACACCAGGCACCGTTGATTTCCCATAAAACATTGAGATGCCTGGTTTTTAAATTCTAGTAAATCCAAAACTCGTCTGAAATTCATAAAACTTGGCATGTTATCATGGAGCGACATCAACGTGTCGTGGTAATTTTTTTCCCCATTTGGCACAGGTTTGGTTATACGCTTCTCACAAACCAGAGTTTCTCACAACAAGCATGATGGTTTCGGTAGAGAACGCCCCACCTTTGAGGACGAAACGATATCCATTGCCTCTTATTGCTTTCAAAAATTTTCTCGTGTCAACATAGAACAACAGGAGTGTTGTGTTATGTTTTGTGATTTTTCGCGGTTCATTTGGACATTTTTATGCATTAAGTGAGTTTTCAATGCATTTATGTGCATAATTCAAATTTGAACTACATGCACATGCTCCGGTGCATATAAATTGGTTGAAAATCAAATCTTTGTCCTTTGGTGCATGCTTAGGTCCCATGCAAAAAATGGGAATGAATTTCAAACACCAGGCACCGTTGATTGCCCACAAAATATTGAGATGTCTAGTTTTTAAATTCTAGTAAATCCAAAACTCGTCTGAAATTCATAAAACTTGGCATGCTATCATGGAGCGGCGTCAACATGCCGTGGTAAATTATTTGTCCCATTTGGGGCAGGTTTGGGTACATGCTTCTCACAAACGAGAGCTTCTCATAAGAAGCATGATGGTTTCGGTAGGGAATACCCCACCTTTCGGGAGGAAATGATGTCCATTGCCTCTTATTGCTTTCACAAAATTTCCCATGTCAACATAGAACAACAGGAGTGTTGTTTTATTTTTTGTGATGTTTCGGGGTTCGTTTGGACATTTTTATGCATTAACTGAGTTTTCAATGCATTTATGTGCATAATCCAAATTTGAACTACATGCACATGCTCCGGTGCATATAAATTGGTTGAAAATAAAATATTTGTCTTTGGATGCATGCTTAGGTCGCATGCAAGAAATGGGAATGAATTTCAAACACCAGGGCACAGTTGATTGCCGGCAAAACATTGAGATGCCTGGTTTTTAAATTCTAGTAAATCCAAAACTCGTGTGAAATTCATGAAACTTGGCATGCTATCATGGAGCAGCATCAACATGTCGTGGTAAATTTTTTGTCCCATTTGGGACAGGCTTGGGTATGCGCTTCTCACAAACCAGAGCTTCTCACAACAAGCATGATGGTTTCGATAGGGAATGCCCCACCTTTGGGGACGAAACGATATCCACTGCCTCTTATTGCTTTCAATTTTTTTATCATGTCAACATAGAACAACAGGAGTGTTGTGTTATTTTTGTGATTTTTCGGGGTTCGTTTGGACATTTTTATGCATTAATTGAGTTTTCAATGCATTTATGTGCATAATTCAAATTTGAACTACATGCACATGCTCTGGTGCATATAAATTGGTTGAAAAATCAAATCTTTTGTCCTTGGATGCATGCTTAGGTTCCATGCAAGAAATGGGAATGAATGTCAAATACCCTGCCACCATCACTCGATCGCAAACATTGAGATGCCTGGTTTTCAAATTCTAGTAAATCCAAAACTCGTCTGAAATTCATGAAACTTGGCATGCTATCATGGAGCGGCATCAATATGTCGTGGTAAATTTTTTGTCCCATTTGGGGAAGGTTTGGGTATATGCTTCTCACAATCCAGAGCTTCTCACAACAAGCATGATGGTTTCAGATAGAACATCTGTATGCAAAGTGAGAGCAGGATTTGTGCATCTCTTGAACACTAACGGTTCTTCTGGATGACCCGTGTGAACCACTTACAAACAATTTGGTGTGATTTGCATCTGTCATATTGGGTATGTTGCCATTTGTCAAACTAGAAAGATTGACATTTGTTGATCTAGTAACATTGCCATTTGCGAACCTTGTAACACTGCGATTTGTCAAAATATGAAGCTAAAAATTGCTAGCAGTATCTAATTTTTGCAACTAAAATTCAGTAATTAAGCATAGATGGAGGCGAGGAGGCATGTTCAGTGATACGTCTCCAACGTATCTATAATTTTTTATTGTTCCATGCTATTATATTATCTGTTTTGGATGTTAATGGGCTTTATTTTACACTATTATATTATTTCTGGGACTAAGCTATTAACCCAAGGCCCAGTGCAAATTGCTGTTTTTTTGCCTATTTCAGTGTTTCGCAGAAAAGGAATATCAAACGGAGTCCAAATGGAATGAAACCTTCGGGGGCGTGATTTTTGGAACAAACGTGATCCAGAGGACTTGGAGTGGACATCAAGAAACGGACGAGGAGTCCACAAGGCAGGCGTCGCACCTACCCCCCTAGGCGCGCCCTCCCCCTCGTGGGCCCCTCGTGGCTCAACTGACCTACTTCTTCCTCCTATATATGTTCACATACCCTGAAACATCCAGGAGCACCAAGAAACCCCTATTTCCGCCGCCGCAACCTTCTGTACCCAAGAGATCCCATCTTGGGGCCTTTTCCGGTGCTCTGCCGGAGGGGGCATTGATCATGGAGGGCCTCTACATCAACTCCATGGCCCCTCCGATGATGTGTGAGTAGTTTACTTCAGACCTTCGGGTCCATAGTTAGTAGCTAGATGGCTTCTTCTCTCTCTTTGGATCTCAATACAAAGTTCTCCTCGATCTTCTTGGAGATCTATTCGATGTAACTCTTTTTGCGGTGTGTTTGTCGAGATCCGATGAATTGTGGGTTTATGATCAAGTCTATCTATGAACAATATTTGATTCTTCTCTGAAATCTTTTATGCATGGTTGGTTATCTTTGCAAGTCTCTTCGAATTATCAGTTTGGTTTGGCCTACTAGATTGATCTTTCTTGCAATGGGAGAAGTGCTTAGCTTTGGGTTCAATCTTGCGGTGCTCGATCCCAGTGACATAAAGGGAAACGATACGTATTGTATTGTTGCCATCGAGGATAAAATGATGGGGTTTATATCATATTGCTTGAGTTTATCCCTCTACATCATGTCATCTTACCTAAGGCGTTACTTTGTTCTTATGAACTTAATACTCTATATGCATGCTGGATAGTAGTCGATGTGTGGAGTAATAGTAGTAGATGCAGGCAGGAGTCGGTCTACTTGTTGCGGACTTGATGCCTATATACATGATCATGCCCAGATATTCTCATAATTATTCGCTTTTCTATCAATTGCTCGACAGTAATTCATTCACCCACCGTAATACTTTTGCTATCTTGAGAGAAGCCACTAGTGAAACCTATGGCCCCCGGGTCTATTTTCCATCATATAAGTTTCCAATCTATTTTTACTTTGCAATCTTTACTTTCAACATATATCATAAAAATATCAAAAATATTTATCTTATCATTATTATCTCTATCAGATCTCACTCTCGTAAGTGACCGTGAAGGGATTGACAACCCCTTTATTGCGTTGGTTGCGAGGTTCTTATTTTTTGTGTAGGTACGAGGGACTTGCGTGTGGCCTCCTACTGGATTGATACCTTGGTTCTAAAAAACTAAGGGAAATACTTACGCTACTTTGCTGCATCACCCTTTCCTCTTCAAGGGAAAACCAGCGCAGTGCTCAAGATGTAGCAAGAAGGATTTCTGGCGCCGTTGCCAGGGAGTATACGCACAAGTCAAGACATACCAAGTACCCATCACAAACTATTATCCCTCGCATTACATTATTTGCCATTTTCCTCTCGTTTTCCTCTCCTCCACTTCACCCTTGCCGTTTTATTCGCCCTCTTTTCCGTTCGCCTCTTTTTCCTTCCTGCCTTCTGTGTGCTCATTCTTTTTGCTATTTGTTTCCTTCATGTCTGAAACTGGGGAGGTTATCGTTGATAAGGATAATAATATGGAAAACTTTGATGCTATTGATGATCCTCTTGAAAATTCTACTACTTTACACACTAAAAGGTTTCGGATTGGTAGCGGCAATATTATTGGGAAGGGAGTTATTCAAGATTTCTTTACTTATGCCGGTGCTTTGCCCACCATGAGTGGATCTATCCTTCATAAAACTAGTAGTCTCACGGATGCTATATCTTTGCTCATAGTTAAACTTGAAAGATAATTTTTACATATGCATCCTTCCATACAAAGGATTTTCCTAGAATTTTCTAATATTGAGCATTCTTCTATTAAGCAAGCAGCAACCATCTTTTTAGCTCATGAGTTCATATTTATAATGAAAGAAGCCAATGAAATTTTTGCGCGTTATAGGGTGGATACTGGCCGTCCTCCCATAGAAGCAATCCTTTTTTATCAAGAAGACATTATGCGTTTATGATCTTTAGATCATGTTGATTTTAATGAAAACCTTAGAAAAAAGGTTCCTACCGATGTTCTTGTTAATAGGATCTTTGAACTTAATGATAATTTTGCTATCCAGAACAATGGGCTAGGTTTTCCCTTGAACAAAGGCTCATGACTTTTTTTTCCAAAATAATGCTTATAATGATGAATTGGTTGTGCAATATGAGGGGCCAAAGGAGGAACCAACACCTCCCGAGCTTGATCTTGGGGACTTTTGTCCCATTAAATTTAGCCCTTTTGATTACTTTTTCTTGCCACAAAGAAAGCTTGATGCTAAACGTAGGGAGTATGAGATGAGTTTTCGCGATTTACCTTATCATTATCATGATAATACCTAGATACATCCTTGCTTTTATGCCTAGCTAGGGGCGTTAAAAGATAGCGCTTGTTGGGAGGCAACCCAATTTTATTTTTGTTTCTTGCTTTTTGATTCTGTTTAATAATAAATAATCCATCTAGCCTCTGTTTAGATGTGGTTTTATGCTTTTAATTAGTGTTTGTGCCAAGTAGAACCTTTGGGAAGACTCGGGGAAAGTCTTTGCAATCTTGCTGTAAAAAACAAAAACTTTAGCGCTCACGAGAATTGCTACCATTTTTTATTAGATAGTGATATTTAGTTAATTCTTTTTGAAGTAGATTAATAGATAAATCCCTCCCATCCATCAATTTATTTTAGAATTTTTGGGGTTCAAGAACTATTCGAAACCTACAGATTACTACATATTGTTATGTTTTTGACAGATTCTGTTTTTCGTGTGTTGTTTGCTTATTTTGATGAATTTATGGCTAGTAATAGAGTTTAAGAACCATTGAAAAGTTGGAATACAGTAGTTTTAACACCAATATAAATAAATAATGAGTTCATTACAGTACCTTGAAGTGGTGGTTTGTTTTCTTTTACTAACTGAGCTCATGAGATTTTCTTTTAAGTTTTGTGTTGTGAAGTTTTCAAGTTTTGGGTAAGATTTGATGGATTATGGAACAAGGAGTGGCAAGAGCCTAAGCTTGGGGATGCCCAAGGCACCCCAAGGTAAAATCCAAGGACAACGAAAAGCCTAAGCTTGGGGATGCCCCGGAAGGCATCCCCTCTTTCGTCTTCGTCCATCAGTAACTTTACTTGGAGCTATATTTTTATTTGCCACATGATATGTGTTTTGCTTGGAGCATCTTGTATGATTTGAGTCTTTGCTTTTTATTTTACCACAATCATCCTTGCTGTACACACCTTTTGGGAGAGACACATATGAATTGGAATTTATTAGAATACTCTATGTGCTTCACTTATATCTTTTGAGTTGGATAATTTTTGCTCTAGTGCTTCGCTTATATCTTTTAGAGCATGACTGTGGTTCTATTTTATAGAAATAATTGATCTCTCATGCTTCACTTATATCATTTTGAGAGTCCTTTATAACAGCATGGTAATTCACTTTGGTTATAAATTTTAAATGCTAAGAGAAGTTGGATGCTTGATAGATGGTTTTGAGATATAAAGGTGGTAATATTAGAGGTGTGCTAGTTGAGTAATTGTGATATTGATGAATACTTGTGTTGAAGTTGGCAAGTCTCATAGCATGCACGTATGGTAAACGTTGTGTCACAAATTTGAAGCATGGGGTGTTCTTTGATTGCTTTCCTTATGAGTGGCGGCTGGGGACGAGCGATGGTCTTTTCCTACCAATCTATCCCCCTAGGAGCATGCGTGTAGTGCTTGGTTTTGATGACTTGTAGATTTTTTCAATAAGTATGTGAGTTCTTTATGACTAATGTTGAGTCCATGGATTATACGCACTCTCACTCTTCCATCATTGCTAGCCTCTTCGGTACCGTGCACTGCCCTTTCTCACCTTGAGAGTTGGTGCAAACTTCGCCGGTGCATCCAAACCCCGTGATATGATACACTCTATCACACATAAGCCTCCTTATATCTTCCTCAAAACAGCCACCATACCTACCTATTATGGCATTTCCATAGCCATTCCGAGATATATTGCCATGCAACTTTGCACCGTTCCATTTATTATGATATGCATCATCATTGTCATATTGCTTTGCATGATCATGTAGTTGACATCGTATTTGTGGCACAGCCACCATGCTCAAATTTTTTTCATACATGTCACTCTTGATTCAGCGCAATCCCGGTACACCACCGGAGGCATTCACATAGAGTCATATTTTATTCTAAGTATCAAGTTGTAATTATTGAGTTGTAAGTGAATAAAAGTGTGATTATCATCATTAGAGCATTGTCCCATGAGAGGAAAGGATGATGGAGACTATGATTCCCCCACAAGTCAGGATGAGACTCCGGATGAAAAAAAGAGGCTATAAAAAAGGAAAGAAGGCCCAAACAAAAAAGAGAGAGAAAAAGAGAGAAGGGACAATGTTACTATCCTTTTTCCACACTTGTGCTTCAAAGTAGCACCATTATCTACATGATAGAGAGTCTCTTATTTTGTCACTTTCATATACTAGTGGGAATTTTTCATTATAGAACTTGGCTTGTATATTCCAATGATGGGCTTCCTCAAATGCCCTAGGTCTTCGTGAGCAAGCAAATTGGATGCACACCCACTTAGTTTCTTTGATGAGCTTTCATATATTTATAGCTCTAGTGCATCCGTTGCATGGCAATCCCTACTCCTTGCATTGACATCAATCGGTGGGCATCTCCATAGCCCATTGATTAGCCACGTCAATGTGAGACTTTCTCCCTTTTGTCTTCTCACACAACCTCAATCATCATATTCTATTCCACCCATAGTGCTATGTCCATGGATCGCGCTCATATATTGCGTAAAAGTTGAAAGAGTTTGAAAAGGCTAAATATGAAACAATTGCTTGGCTTGTCATCGGGATTGTGCATGAGGGGAGCATTTTCCGTGACGAAAATGAAGCATGGCCAAACTATATGACTTTGTAGGGATAAGTTTTCTTTGGATATGGTATATTGATAAGACATAATTGCTTGATTAGTATACTTTGAGTATTACTATTTTTATGTCAACAATAAACTTTTATCTTGAATCTTTCGGATCTGAACATTCATGCCACAATAGATAAATATACATTGAAGAACATGCTAGAAAGCATTCCACATCAAAAATTCTGTTTTTATCATTTACCTACTTGAGGACGAGCATGAATTAAGCTTGGGGATGCTTGATACGTCTCCAACGTATCTATAATTTTTGATTGTTCCATGCTATTATATTATCTGTTTTGGATGTTAATGGGCTTTATTTTACACTTTTATATTATTTTGGGACTAACCTATTAACCCAAGGCCCAGTGCAAATTGTTTTTTTCCTATTTCAGTGTTTCGCAGAAAAGGGATATCAAATGGAGTCCAAACGGAATGAAACCTTTGGGCGCGTGATTTTTGGAACAAACATGATCCAGAGGACTTGGAGTGGACGTCAAGAAACGGACGAGGAGTTCACAAGGCAGGGGGCGCGCCTACCCCCTGGGTGCGCCCTCCCCCTCGTGGCTCAACCGACCTACTTCTTCCTCCTATATATGTTCACATACCCCGAAAACATCCAGGAGCACCACGAAACCCTATTTCCGCCGCCGCAACCTTCTGTACCCAAGAGATCCCATCTTGGGGCCTTTTTCGGAGCTCTGCCGGAGGGGGCATTGATCACGGAGGGCCTCTACATCAACTCCATGGCCCCTCCGGTGATGTGTCAGTTGTTTACTTTAGACCTTCAGGTCCATAGTTAGTAGTTAGATGGCTTCTTCTCTCTCTTTGGATCTCAATACAAAGTTCTCCTCGATCTTCTTGGAGATCTATTCGATGTAACTCTTTTTGAGGTGTGTTTGTCAAGATCCGATGAATTGTGGGTTTATGATCAAGTCTATCTATGAACAATATTTGATTCTTCTCTGAAATCTTATATGCATGATTTGTTATCTTTGCAAGTCTCTTCGAATTATTATTTTGGTTTGGCCTACTAGATTGATCTTTCTTGCAATGGGAGAAGTGCTTAGCTTTGAGTTCACTCTTGCGGTGCTCAATCCCAGTGACAGAAAGGGAAACGACATGTATTGTATTGTTGCCATCGAGGATAAAAAGATGGGGGTTATATCATATTGCTTGAGTTTATCCCTCTACATCTTGTCATCTTACCTAAGGCGTTACTCTGTTCTTATGAACTTAATACTCTAGATGCATGCTGGATAGCGGTCGATGTGTGGAGTAATAGTAGTAGATGCAGGCAGGAGTCGGTCTACTTGTCACGGACGTGATGCCTATATACATGATCATGCCTAGATATTCTCATAATTAGTCGCTTTTCTATCAATTGCTCGACAGTAATTCGTTCACCCACCGTAATACTTATGCTGTCTTGAGAGAAGCCACTAGCGAAACCTATGGCCCCCGGGTCTATTTTCCATCATAGAAGTTTCGAATCTATTTTTACTTTGCAATCTTTACTTTCAATCTATATCATAAAAATACCAAAAATATTTATCTTATCATTATTATCTCTATCAGATCTCACTCTCGTAAGTGACCGTGAAGGGATTGACAACCCCTTTATCGCGTTGGTTGTCAGGTTCTTATTTGTTTGTGTGGGTACTAGGGACTTGCGTGTGGCCTCCTACTGGATTGATACCTTGGTTCTCAAAAACTGAGGGAAATACTTACGCTACTTTGCTGCATCACCCTTTCCTCTTCAAGGGAAAACCAACGCAGTGCTCAAGAGGTAGCATTCAGCCAGGCATGCAGCGGGCAACGCAGTACTATTCGATTTGACTGCGGGCAGCACAGTTCCCGATATGGCTTTAATGCAGACAAGGGAGAGGGTAGCTGTTCCTGAAATGTTGAACGGCTAATGATGCATCCTCCTTCGATTAGCATCGTGTGAATGCATGAGGGAAGTAATGGGAGGACCGGGAAAAGAGAGGCATCACGATGTGAATGCAACGCAATTTGCACTCATATAAAGGCGCCCCTCCATTCCAATGCATCTACCACATCTTACACACCTAAGCATTTGCCTAAGCACCTACACTAATAAGTGCAAAAGTGCCCACTCCAGACCCATGGCAGCGATCCGCGTGAGCAGACATCGGTTGTGCCAAATGGTCCATGATGCCGGCCTATGGCATGGCACTGTGGATCGTCTCCATACGGTGTTGGCGACCGGCTGGTGGATGGCCGCTGTCGATGCCAGCTACGACTCTCAGTTGGACCAGATGATCATTCGCACCACCAATAGGTTCACCGTTGTCAAGAAGCTCGCGCATGACATCGCCGTACTCCTCTAGCCCGTGTGCCCGGGCTCCTCATTGCCTGCCACCCTAATCGGCCTCCATGGTCGGAACCTCTTTCAAGCACTGGTGGCCCTGCGACTGCCCGCCGACGCCACGAAGAATGTCCACCTGGAGGTCGCGCTCGCCGCGAGGCGCCTCGCCCTGCAAGAAACCATCGACGTACACATCCATGTGTATGAGAGAATCGTGTACATAGGTATCTACAAGGCCAGTGAGGACACTACAACGTTGGCCTTCTTCAGCCGGCTGGAAGCCTTGGATGCCTTTGTTGAGAAGCACCTTGACCTTGCCACAAAAGCCGTCGCTCCTTAGCCGCCGGTCGGTAGCCCAGCCGGCGCACTGAGTTGAGGAGGAGGAGGCCGTACGTTGATGGATACATCTTTCTTCTCGCATACTGTAACCACCACTGTGATCGCATCATTGTGGCCTAAATTCTTATTTTGCTATTGCATTCTCATTCCAGTCAATACAGACATGTGTGATTCCTTTGCTCAATACAGACATGTCCATTCCAGTCTTATTTTGATTGGCTTGAATGAAGGTATATCCCATCGTTAGGCGCCGCGGCGCGCTCTACTCGCGTCCGTTGGCGCGCTCTGCTCGCGTCCATCGGCGCGCTCGGCTTGTGGACTGCTTTTCCTTGCGTGTTCAACTACTATATGCGGAGCGCTCTGTGGAGCGTCCCTCCGTGCACGCTCTGCCAGCGGTTGGGCGTGCACACGATCACGTCGGGGGGCCCATATGAATGCGGTTGCGCCGAGCACGTTGCCATGCGATGCAGTTACGTGCGGCACGTTGGAGTTATGCGCTGCAAATTAGAACTGCCATCAGGGCCTGCCGATATTCCTGGCCGTCCGACTTCCCCTTTAATTCCCACAGCCATTATAACCTTAGTCTCCTCAACCTTTTGATCGCACCCCACAACACAACAAGCACACCCACAATGACATATAGAGAGGGGATGTCCGGCGGCGCTCCAATGGAGTTCGATGAGCATAGAGTGGAGACCCACGCGAGGGAGACGGATCTCTCGGTGGTGTACACCATCGACCCAGCCATGGTGGACGACTACATTAATAGCGTTTAGCATTTGCTTGCTGGAGACAAGTACAAGGTGGTCGGCATCGACCTCCAGTACACCGCCGGTCGTCCCGGCATAGATCAGAAGGTTGTCGTCGCCCAGTTGTGCATGCGCCATCATGTCCTCATCTACCACTACTGCATGGCCACAGAGCCTTGTGACCGTTTCGACAGGTTTGTCGACAACACTGACTACAAGTTCGCCACGGTGGATACCACCAACAATGTGAAAGTGCTCAGTGTTACGGGTTTGTCCTGCAAGAACCTTGTCGAAATCCGTGACCACTACAGGGTCTGGGGTAGCACGAAGAAGGACTCCCTGGCCGAACTCGCCTCGGCCATCATCGACCCCTACTACGAAAAGATGAAGCAGGATGCCTAGAGAATAAGTCCCGTATCCTGGCACGGGGCCTGGATGCGGCAACTGGATGAACCTCACCTCAGGTTCGCGGCCAAGAGCGTGTACACATGCTACGAGATGCATAGGCGGATCGTTGACATGAGGAAGTGCCTCGTTACCAAAATCGACAAGCCCGGATCGAGCCACAAGCAGAGCAAGCGTCACAAGAAGTAGATGATGATCAGATGATCGTTTATGCTAGTTAATCATGCATGTAATATATAGTTTACTTTATTGTTGGTGTGTGGAAATGTCATGTGTGTAGTAGCCACCTATGTAATTATGCATGTAATAGTTTACTTTGGTGTGTGCAAATGCCATGGTTGTAGTAGCCACTTATGTAAGTGGATGTTTAATTTGGTTATGCAAGCATGTCCTTATAAGTGTGTGTGTGTGTGTGTGTGTGTGTGTTGTTGTGTTGTATGCAAACTCGTTGCATAACACACACGTCTTGTTAAGTTGAACCGTTTTTGTTCTGTTGTGTCAACGCAAACAGTTCATCTGAGTGGACCGCATGCCGTATATCGCACACACCTTGATCTGGCTGACCGTTTCTTCTGTGTTGACTAATCACAAACAGTTCATCCGAGTGAACCGTATGCTGTATATCGCACACACCTTCATCTGGCTGCCTGTTTCTTTTATTTTGCCTAATCACAAACAGTTCATTCGAGTGAACCGTATGCTGTGTATCGCACACGCCTTCATCTGGCTGCCGGTTTCTTTTGTTCCTCCTCATCGCAAACAATTAATTGAACTAAACTGTATGCCCTTCATCGCACACCCAACTAAAATCTAAATTGTGTTTGATGCATCCTCCACCGCAAACATTTTGCACCTTTTTGACGGTTGCCATATACCACTATTTTGCGATTATTGCATCACACACAGTTTCTCGAAGGGTCTCTGATCGTAGTGTCGCATTAGCAGTATCCTACAGTAGTGCGTCTCCATCGTATCTACTTTTCCTAACGCTTTTGCTCTTGTTGGGTAGTGGGGCCCATGAGGCTCCTCCAACCCTATTTTGGATACTATAAATTCATATTCCTCGAGAAAAAAATAGAGGAGAAAGTTTCATCATGTTTCACGATACGGAGCTGCCGCCACCTCGTGTTCATTGGGAGGCCAGATCTGGAGTCCGTTCTGGGCTCCGGAGAGGGGGGGATTCACCGCCATCATCATCACCAACCATCCTCCATCACCATTTTCATGATGCCCAATGCCGGGAGTGAGTAATATCTTCATAGGCTTGCTAGACAGTGATGGGTTGGATGAGATTCATCATGTAATTGAGTTAGTTTTGTTAGGGCATGATCCCTAGTATCCACTATGTTCTGAGATTGATGTTGCTATGACTTTGCTATGCTTAAAGCTTGTCACTAGGGCCCGAGTGCCATGATTTCATATCTGAACCATTTATGTTTTGACAAATATATGTGTGTTCTAGATCCTACCATGCAAGTTATATGCACCTATTACGTGTTATGATCCGCATACCCCAAGGTGACAACAATTGGGATTCTTTCTGGTGATTACCGTAATTTGAGGAGTTCATGTATTCACTATGTGTTGATGCTTTGTTCTAATTCTTTATTAAAAGGAGGCCTTAATATCCCTTAGTTTCCATATGGACCCCGCTGCCACGGGAGGGTAAGACAAAAGATGCCATGCAAGTTCTTTTCCATGAGCATGTATGACTATATACGGAATACATGCCTACATTACATTGATGAATTAGAGCTAGTTCTGTGTCACCCTAGGTTATGACTGTTATATAATGGATATCACCCAACGAATAACCGATCCAATGCCTACAAGCTTATTGTTCTTGCTAAGTTACTACTATTACTGCTACTGTTACAATTGCTACTGTTGTTGTTACTGTTACTATTGCTACTGTTACCACTGTTATCAAATTATCATACTACTATGCTACTGATCACTCTGTTGTAGATATTTAGTTCTCTAGGTATTGTTGAATTGAAAACTCAACTGCTAATACTTGCAAATATTCTTTGGCTCCTCTTGTGTCGAATCAATAAATTTGGGTTGAATACTCTACCCTCAAAAACTATTGCGGTCTCCTATACTTGTGCGTTATCAGGAACTTCCTTAACCTGCCCCCAGCTCTATACATACTCTAAAATCTCAGAAACCCTGGGGGAGTCGAAAAAAATACCCTTTCCACTGCCGCAAGTTCCAGAACCACGAGATCCATTCTAGAGGCCTTTTTCGGCACTCTACCAGAGGGGGCAAAAATCACGAAGGGGTTCTTCATCATCCTTGTTGCCCCTCCAATGATGCGTGAGTAGTTTACCACAGACCTACGTGTCTGTAGTTAGTAGCTAGATGGCTTCTTCTCTCTTTTTCATCTTCGATACAATGTTATCCTCGATGTTCTTGGAGATCTATTTGATGTAACTCTTTTTTGCGGTGTGTTTGTTGGGATCCGATGAATTGTGAGTTTATATCAGTTCTATCCATGAATATTAATTGAGTCTTCTTTGAACTCTTTTATGCATGATCTTTATAGCCTCATATTTCTTCTTCGATTTATTGGCTTGGTTTGGCCAACTAGATTGATTTATATTGCCATGGGAAGAGGTGCTTTGTGATGGGTTCGATCTTGCGATGCTCAATCTCAGTGACAGAAAGAGACATGACGCACATGTATCATTGCTATTAAGGGTAACAAGATGGGGTTATTCATATGTGAGTTTATCTTTTCTACATCATGTCATAGTTCTTAATGCATTACTCTATTTTTCCATGAACTTAATACACTAGATGCATGCTGGATAGCAGTCGATGTGTGGAGTAATAGTAGTAGATGCAACATCGTTTCGGTCTACTAATCTTGTACGTGATGCCTATATACATGATCATTGCCTTGGATATCATCATAATTATTTTCTTTTTTATCAATTGGCCAACAGTAATTTGTTTACCCACCATATGCTATTTTCTCAAGAGAATCCTCTAGTGAAAACTATGGCCCCCGGATCTATTTCCTATCATATTAAAACCAAAAATACCTTGCTGCAATTTTCCTTTATTTATTTTATTTTGTGTTTTAGTTAGATCTATTTATCAAATCTCATACAATTTAATCTATCTCAATACCGTTGAGGGATTGACAACCCCTTTACGCGTTGGGTTGCACGTATTTGTTGTTTGTGCGCAGGTGTTGTTTACATAGTGTTGCTTGGTTCTCCTACTGGATTGATAACCTTGGTTTCATAACTGAGGGAGATACTTACCTTTGTTCTACTGCATCATCCCTTCCTCTTTGGGGAAATACCAATGGAGATAAAAGCCATCAGGAAGAATTTCTAGCGCCGTTGCTGGGGAGACATCATCAACACCTATCAAGTACATATGCATAAACTTTCATCTCCTTGCAATTTACTTTTTTGCCATTTGCCTCTCGTTTTCATCTCCCCCTCTAAAAAGATTTTACAAAAAAATACAAAAATATTTTTTGTTTGCCTTTTTCTTGCTTGCCTCTTTTGAACCTATCATCATGAGTGATTTGGGTATGGCAGAAACATATGATGGTAGAACTCCTAAAATTGGATGTTCTGCTAATCTGGATGCTATAACTTTTGTTGTGGGACAAGGGAATGTTATAGGAGAAGGTGCCATCCAAATTCTTTAATTGTGTTGGAGCTTTGACTTGTGATTATGCTCCTATACTCAAGAAAACTAAAACTTATGCAGAAGCTATTTCCGCACTTGTTCTTAAACTTGAGAAAAGATTTATTCATACACATCCTACCTTGCAAAGATTGTTTTATGAGTTACCTGTTATAAAGGATCCTAAATCTTAGAAAATAGCTACCCTTGTCCTTATGAATGAGTTTGATCATATAGTGCAGGAAGCTAGGGAGACCTTTGATTTTTATGGTATGAACCGTGAGAAACGGTAATAGATGAGATCCTTTACAATGGTGATTCTTTATTAAGACATTTGCTTGGCAATGATCGCACATTTGATGAGAACCTTAAAAAGGATACCAGTTTTGGATATGATCCAACAAGTTTTCAATGGTGTTAATCAACAATATTCTTGGATTGTAGCCGGTAATCAAAGGCGATATGCAGATGGACAACTTGATAATGCTAAAATTTCAATGGATGGTGTGTTTAATGTTATATTTGAAAAACATCCTGATAAAAACACATCTATGGAAAATATGAAGAAAGATGGCAATACTTGAGTATATGCATTATGCCTAGCTAGGGGCATAAAACAATAGCACTTGTTGGGAGGCAACCCAATGAATAAAATAAAATTTTCACTTTCTATTTATGTTCTTGTGTGTTTGCACAATTATGATACTGTTATGATTGTGTTTTAGTGTCTGTTCCAAGTAAAGCCTTTAGGATTATGTTGGGTGATAGTTGACTTGATCCTGTTGAAAAACAGAAACTTTTACAACCAGTTCTGGAATTTTGTAAATTCATAGAAACATGTTTTTGCTCTGAGTTTTTACACATGATTGGTATACAAATTTCACAAGTCTTCCTATTTTTTTAGAATTTTTAAAGTTACAGAAGTATGAGCAAAATTCAAGTTTCTACAGACTGTTCTGTTTTTGACAGATTCTGTTTTCGTTGAATTGTGTGCTTATTTTGATGAATCTATGGATTGTATCGGGGGGTATAAGCCATGGTAAAGTTAGAATATAGTAGGTATAATGCAATAAGAAAATATGAATTAGTTTGCAACGGTACTTAAAGTAGTGATTGGTTTTCTTATACTAACAGATCTCACGAAGGTTTTTGATAAGTTTTGGGTGAGATCACGATGGATGAAGGAATAAGGAGTGAAAAGAGCCTAAGCTTGGGGATGCCCATGTCACCCCAAGGTAATATTCAAGGAGTACCAGGCAAGTAAGCTTGGGGATGCCCCGAAAGGCATCCCCTCTTTCTTCTAACGACCATCGGTACTTTTACTTTGAGCTATATTTTTATTCGTCACATATCATGAGTTTTGCTTGGAGGGTCTTGTATTATATGAGTCTTTGCTTGTTTTGCTTTTTAGTTTGTCACTATCATCCTTGCTGGACACACCTATATGAGAGAGCCATAATGATGCTATAATTTGTTAGAATTGCTCTATGTACTTCAGTTAATTTTTTTTGAGCTATGGAATTGCTCTAGTGCTTCACTTATATCTTTTTGAGCACGGTGGTGGTTAATTTTGAAGAAATACTCTCATGCTTCACTTAGATCATTTTAAGAGTTGGATTTTTTTGAAGAAATACTCTCATGCTTCACTTAGATCATTTTGAGAGTTAGAAATTTTGTAAACAAATAACCTCTCATGCTTCATTTATAAAATTTTGAGAGATGAAAATTTTGAAGAAATGTTGTTCTTCACTTAAATTTGTTTGAGAGCTTGTTATTTGCAATGGTAATTTGCTTAAGATATGAAATTGGTCCCAAAGTGATGGGTATTCAAGAGGGATATAATAAAAACTTTCATGAAGATCATTGGATATTAAAACTTGATTCCTTGCAATAGTTTTGCGATATGGAGATCGTAATATGTGAGTCATGTTGGTGAGTAATTATGCTTTAGTAAGAATATTGGTGTTAATGTTTGTGATTCCCTATGCAAGCACGAAAGTCAATAGTTATGCAACCAAGTTACATCCTACTTGTGGTGCATTATTCAGTGTTAGTTATGTTTAATGCTTGTTTATGATCGTTTTTGTTTCTTGGTTGGTCGCTTCTCCATATATTTGCTAGCCTCCATTGGTACTAAGCGGGAATACTGCTTGGCATCCAACTCCTTAAACCCAAACTTGTGCCAAATGAGTCCACCATACCTAGCCATATGTGGTATTTCCATGTCGTTCCAAGTAAATTTGTATGTGCCAACTCTAATATTCAAAATGAATTTCCTTTTTGTGTGTCCCTACTGCTCATGAAGCAGCAGGGGGTGGCGAATATTTTGCATGCTAGGTAGGTTATTCTCAAGATGAGTGTTTATTCACTTGTCATTGAATGAGAGTGTGGCAGGTAATAGGGATGCCCAGTCCCGAAATGAAAAGACTTTATATATGTTGTTCAATAATAAATTCCTTGGAAAGTGTTGGTATGGAAGGCACCCGTGGATACGGCTAGCCATGGATTGTTAAAGAATGGTGGAAAATTAAATAAACTTTATTTTATGTTTGGGAACCGCCTAAGATTTATCTAGCATGGAAGAAATTGGGAATTCTTGGTCATTTTCGTTGACAGGAAAAGCATGCCTCTCAAAACTATTTTATCTCTCAATTTAAGCTTTGAGCTCAGGCACCTCTACAAATATCTGCTTCCCTCCGCCAAGGGCCTTTCTATTTAATTTTATGCAATTTTTATATTTATTGAGTCTCCATCTTCTCTTATAAAGCACCAACTAGGGAACACTATTGTCATACTTGTGCATTAGATGTAGCTAATATTTGAGTGTGTTTTCTGAATGGATCAATGATTGAGCATAATGGGCTAGGGATAGCTTTCTTTAATGTTGATATTTTGAAAGACATGGTTGCTTGCTTATATGCTTGAGTATTAATGTCTGCTACCTCTTGAGCACTGCGTTGGTTTTCCCCTGAAGAGGAAAGGGTGATGCAGTAAAGTAGCGTAAGTAAACCAAGGTATCAATCCAGTAGGAGATCACGCTCGAGTCCCACGCACCTACACAAACAAATAAGAACCTCGCAACCAACACGATAAAGGGGTTTTCAATCCCTTCACGGTCACTTACGAGAGTGAGATCTGATAGATATGATAAGATAATATTTTTGGTATTTTTATGATAAAGAGAAATAAAGATGCAAAGTAAAATAAACGGAAATATAAATAGCTAAGTGTTGGAAGATTAATATGATGGAAGGTAGACCCCGGGGCCATAGGTTTCACTAGTGGCTTCTCTTGAGAGCATAAGTATTACGGTGGGTAAACGAGTTACTGTCGAGCAGTTGATGGAATTGAGCATAGTTATGAGAATATCTAGGTATGATCATGTATATAGGCATCACGTCCGCGACAAGTAGACCGAAACGATTCTGCATCTACTACTATTACTCCACACATCGACCGCTATCCAGCATGCATCTAGAGTATAAAGTTCATAAGAACAGAGTAATGCTTTAAGTAAGATGACATGATGTAGAGGGATAAACTCATGCAATATGATATAAACCCCATCTTTTTATCCTCGATGACAACAATACAATATGTGTCTTGCTGCCCTTGCTGTCACTGGGAAAGGACACCGCAAGATTGAACCCAAAGCTAAGCACTTCTCCCATTGCAAGAAAGATCAATCTAGTAGGCCAAACCAAACTGATAATTCGAAGAGACTTGCAAAGATAAACCAATCATACATAAAAGAATTCAGAGAAGAATCAAATATTGTTCATAGATAATCTGGATCATAAACCCACAATTCATCGGATCTCGACAAACACGCCGCAAAAGAAGATTATATCGAATAGATCTCCAAGAGAATTGAGGAGAACTTTGTATTGAGATTCAAAGAGAGAGAAGAAGCCATCTAGCTAATAACTGGGCCCGAAGGTCTGAAGTAAACTACTCACACATCACCGGAGAGGCCATGGAATTGATGTAGAGGCCCTCCGTGATCAATGCCCCCTCCGGCGGAGCTCCGGAAAAGGCCCCAAGATGGGATCTCTCGGGTACAGAAGGTTGTGGTGGTGGAATTAGGTTTTCGTGGTGCTCCTGGATGTTTGCGGGATACGTGGACTTATATAGGAGGAAGAAGTATGTCGGTGGAGCAACGAGGGGCCCACGAGGGTGGAGGGTGCGCCTAGGGGGGTAGGCGCGCCCCTGCCTCATGGCCTCCTCGATTGTTTCTTAACGCCCACTCGAAGTCTCCTGGATCACGTTTGTTGAGAAAATCACGTTCCCGAAGGTTTCATTCCGTTTGGACTTTGTTTGATATTCCTTTTCTGCGAAACACTGAAATAGGCAAAAAATAGCAATTTGGGTTGTGCCTCCGGTTAATAAGTTAGTCCCAAAAATGATATAAAAGTGTAAAATAAAGCCCATTAACATCCAAAACAGATAATATAATAGCATGGAGCAATCAATAATTATAGATACGGTGGAGACGTATCAAGCATCCCCAAGCTTAATTCATGCTCGTCCTCGAGTAGGTAAATGACAAAAAAGAATTTTTGATGAGCTTTCTAACATATTTCCCAATGTAATTTTTCTTTATTTTGGCATGAATGTTCAGATCCGAAAGATTCAAGATAAAAGTTTAATATTGACATAAAAATAATAATACTTCAAGCATACTAACTAAGCAATCATGTCTTCTCAAAATAACATGGCCAAAGAAAGTTATCCCTAAAAAATCATATAGTCTGGCTACGTTCTATCTCCACCACACAAAATATTTAAATCATGCACAACCCCTATGACAAGCCAAGCAATTGTTTCATACTTTTGGTGTTCTCAAACTTTTTCAATCTTCACGCAATACATGAGCGTGAGCCATGGATATAGCACTATATATGTGGAATAGAATGGTGGTTGTGGAGAAGACAAAAAGGAGAAGATGGTATCACATCAACTAGGCGTATCAACGGGCTATGGAGATGCCCATTAATAGATATTAATGTGAGTGACTAGGGATTGCCATGCAACAGATGCACTGGAGCTATAAGTGTATGAAAGCTCAACAAAAGAACTAAGTGGGTGTGCATCCAACTTTCTTGCTCATGAAGACCTAGGGCAATTTGAGGAAGCCCATCATTGGAATATACAAGCCAAGTTCTATAATGTAAAATTCCCACTAGTATATAAAAGTGATAACATAGGAGACTCTCTATCATGAAGATCATGGTGCTACTTTGAAGCACAAGTGTGGAAAAAGGATAGTAGCATTGTCCCTTCTCTCGTTTTCTCTCATTTTTTATTTGTTTGGGCCTTCTTTCTTTTTTCTTTTTTTTGGCCTCTTTTTTCGTCCGGAGTCTCATCCCGACTTGTGGGGGAATCATAGTCTCCATCATCCTTTCCTCACTGGGACAATGCTCTAATAATGATGATCATCACACTTTAGTTTACTTACAACTCAAGGATTACAACTCAATACTTAGAACAAAATATGACTCTATGTGAATGCCTCCGGCGGTGTACCGGGATGTGCAATGATTCATGAGTGACATGTATGAAGAATTATGAACGGTGGCTTTGCCACAAATACAATGTCAACTACATGATCATGTAAGCAATATGACAATGATGAAGTGTGTCATAATAATGGAACGGTGGAAAGTTGCATGGCAATATATCTCGGAATGGCTATGGAAATGCCATAATAGGTAGGTATGGTGGCTGTTTTGAGGAAGGTATATGGTGGGTTTATGGTACCGGCGAAAGTTGCGCGATACTAGAGAGGCTAGCAATGGTGGAAGGGTGAGAGTGCGTATAATCCATGGACTCAACATTAGTCATAAAGAAATCATATACTTGTTGCAAAAATCTATTAGTTATCGAAACAAAGTATTACGCGCATGCTCCTAGGGGGATAGATTGGTAGGAGAAGACCATCGCTCGTCCCCGACCGCCACTCATAAGGAAGACAATCAATAAATAAATCATGCTCCGACTTCATCACATAACGGTTCACCATACGTGCATGCTATGGGAATCACAAACTTCAACACATGTATTTCTCAAATTCAAAACTACTTAACTAGCATGACTCTAATATCACCATCTCCATATCTCAAAACAATTATCAAGTATCAAACTTCTCATAGTATTCAATGCACTTATATGATAATTTTTAATATTCCTAAAAGCAATTGCCATGTTGTTCTAAAGGACTCTCAAAATAATATAAGTGAATCATGAGAGAACAATAGTTTCTATAAAACAAATCCACCAACGTAATCTAAAAGATATAAGTGAAGCACTAGAGCAAAAACTATATAGCTCAAAAAGATATAAGTGAAGAACATAGAGTATTCTAATAAATTCCGAATCATGTGTGTCTCTCTCGAAAGGTGTGTACAGCAAGGATGATTGTGGTAAACTAAAAGGCAAAGACTCAAATCATGCAAGACGCTCCAAGCAAAACACATATCATGTGGTGAATAAAAATATAGCTCCAAGTAAAGTTACAGATGGACGAAGACAAAAGAGGGGATGCCTTCCAGGGCATCCCCAAGCTTTGGCTTTTTGGTGTCCTTAGATTACCTTGGGGTGATATAGGTATCCCCAAGCTTAGGCTCTTTACACTCCTTGTTCCATAATCCATCGAGTCTCTACCCAAAACTTGAAAACTTCACAACACAAAACTCAAAATAGAAAATCTCGTGAGCTCTGTTAGCGAAAGAAAACAAAACACCACTTCAAGGTACTGTAATGAACTCATTATTGATTTATATTGGTGTTAAACCTAATGTATTCCAACTTCTATATGGTTTATAAACTCTTTTACTAACCATAGATTCATCAAAATAAGCAAACAACACACGAAAAACAGAATCTGTCAAAAACAGAGAAGTATGTAGTAATCTGTAGCTAACCCAAACTTCTGGAACCCCAAAAATTCTAAAATAAATTGCTGATCGTCAGGAATTTATCTATTAATCATCTTCAAAAAGAATTAACTAAATATAACTCTCCAAATAAAAATGGCAGCAATTCTCATGAGCGCTAAAGTTTCTGTTTTTTACAGCAAGATCAAAAAGACTTTCCCCAAGTCTTCCCAACGGTTCTACTTGGCACAAACACTAATTGAACACAAAAAACACAACCAAAACAGAGGATAGATAAATTATTTATTACTAAAAAGGAGCAAAAAGCAAGGAATAAAAATAAAATTGGGTTGCCTCCCAACAAGCGCTATCGTTTAATGCCCCTAGCTAGGCATAAAAGCAAGGATAGATCTAAGTATTGCCATGTTTGGTAGGCAATCCATAAGTGGTGCTCATAATAGATTCATATGGTAATTTAATTTTATTTCTAGGAAAGTGTTCCATGCCTTTCCTTAATGGAAATTGGAATTTAATATTCCCTTCCTTCATATCAATAATTGCACAAATTGTTCTAAGGAAAGGTCTATCAAGAATAATAGGACATGAAGGATTGCAATCTATATCAAGAACAATGAAATATATGCGCACATAGTTTCTATTTGCAACAATGAGAATATCATTAATTCTTCCCATAGGTTTCTTAATGGTGGAATCCGCAAGATGCAAGTTTAAAGAACAATCATCAAAATCACGGAAACCTAGCAAATAACACAAAGATTTTGGAATCGTGGAAACACTAGCACCCAAATCACACAAAGCATAACACTCATGATCTTTAATTTTAATTTTTATTGTAGGTTCCCACTCATCATAAAGTTTTCTAGGGATATAAACTTCCAACTCAAGTTTTTCTTCATAAGATTGCATCAAAGCATCAACGATATGTTTAGTAAAAGCTTTATGTTGACTATAAGCATGAGGAGAATTTAGCACGGACTGCAACAAGGAAACACAATCTATCAAAGAGAAATTATCATAATTAAATTCCTTGAAATCCAAGATAGCGGGTTCATGGATATCTAAAGTTTTAACTTCTTCAATCCCACTTTTATCAATTTTTGCATCAAGATCTAAAAACTCCGAATTTTTCGAACGCCTTCTAGGTAAAGGTGACTAATCTCCAGTCCCATCATTATCAAGATTAATATTGCAAAACAAAGATTTAATAGGGGACACATCAATAACTTTTAGATCTTCATCATTATTATCATGAAAACTAGAACAACACGCTTTCACAAAGCAATCTTTCTTAGCATGCATCCTAGCGGTTCTTTCTTTGCACTCATCAATGGAAATTCTCATGGCTTTGAGAGACTCATTAATATCATGCTTAGGTGTAATAGATCTAAGTTTCAAAGAATCAACATCAAGAGAAATTCTATCCATGTTCCTAGCCAACTCATCAATCTTTTAAGCAATTTTTCTTCAATCAAAGCATTGGAATTCTTTTGCGAACGAATAAGTTCTTTAATATTAGATTCAAAATCAGAGGGCATCTTATTATAATTTCCATAAGAATTGTTGTAGGAATTAACATACTTATTAGAGGAATTACTAGGAAATGGCCTAGGAAAATTACCTCTATACGCGTTATTGCCAAAATTGTTCCTACCAACAAAATTCACATCCATAGATTCATTATTATTCTCATTCAAAGTAGACAAAGGCATATCATGAGGATCGGTAGGAGCACTCTTATTAGCAAACAATTTCATAAGTTCATCCATCTTTCCACTCAAAACATTAATTTCTTCCATCGCATGCACTTTTTTATTAGTAGATCTTTCGGTGTGCCATTGAGAATAATGAACCATACTATTATCTAGGAGTTTAGTAGCTTCTCCTAAAGTGATTTCCATAAAAGTTCCTCCTGTGGCCGAATCTAAAAGATTTCTAGAAGCAAAATTCAATCTGGCATAAAAAAATTGTATAATCACCCAAAGATTCAAACCATGTGTAGGGCAATTACGTATCATTAATTTCATCCTCACCCAAGCTTGTGCAACATGTTCATAATCAAGTTGCTTAAAATTCATAATATCGTTTCTAAGAGAGATGATCTTAGCAGGAGGAAAATACTTAGAGATAAAAGCATCTTTGCACTTATTCCATGAATCAATACTATTTTTAGGCAAAGACGAAAACCAAGCTTTAGCACGATCTCTAAGGGAAAAAGGAAATAGCTTCAATTTAACAATATCATTGTCCACATCTTTCTTATTTTGCATATCACATAAATCAACAAAGTTGTTTAGATGGGTAGCGGCATCTTCACTAGGAAGGCCGGCGAATTGATCTTTCATGACAAGATTCGATAAAGCAGCATTAGTTTCACAAGATATAGGATTGGTAAGAGGAGCAATCGGAGTGCTAAGAAAATCATTGTTGTTGGTATTGGTAAAGTCACACAATTTACTATTGTCTTGAGCTATCATGATAAGCAAGCAATCCAACACACGAGCAAACAAGAAGCAAGCGAAAAAGAGGCGAACAGAAAAAGAGAGGGCGAATAAAATGGCAAGGGTGAAGTGGGGGAGAGGAAAACAAGAGGCAAATGGCAAATAATGTAATGCGAGGGATAAGAGTTTGTGATGGGTACTTGGTATGTCTTTACTTGTGCGTAGACTCCCCGGCAACAGCGCCAGAAATGGCTCGTTGTCAGGAGTCAAATCTTGACTTGACTTGGCGCGAATCTCCCCGGCAACGGCGCCAGAAGTCCTTCTTGCTACCTCTTGAGCACTGCGTTGGTTTTCCCTTGAAGAGGAAAGGGTGATGCAGTAAATTAGCGTAAGTATTTCCCTTAGTTTTTGAGAACCAAGGTATCAATCCAGTAGGAGATCACGCTCGAGTCCCACGCACCTACACAAACAAATAAGAACCTCGCAACCAACGCGATAAAGGGGTTGTCAATCCCTTCACGGTCACTTACGAGAGAGAGATCTGATAGATATGATAAGAAAATATTTTTGGTATTTTTATGATAAAGAGAAATAAAGATGCAAAATAAAATAAACGGCAGTAGAAATAGCTAAGTGTTGGAAGATTAATATGATGGAAGATAGACCCGGGGGCCATAGGTTTCACTAGTGGCTTCTCTCGAGAGCATAAGTATTAGGGTGGGTAAACGAATTACTGTCGAGCAATTGATAGAATTGAGCATATTTATGAGAATATCTAGGTATGATCATGTATATAGGCATCACGTCCATGACAAGTAGACCGAAACGATTCTGCATCTACTACTATTAGTCCACACATCGACCTCTATCCAGCATGCATCTAGAGTATTAAGTTCATAAGAACAGAGTAATGCTTTAAGTAAGATGACATGATGTAGAGGGATAAACTCATGCAATATGATATAAACCCCGTCTTTTTATCCTCGATGGAAACAATACAATACGTGCCTTGCTGCCCCTGCTGTCACTGGGAAAGGACACCACAATATTGAACCTAAAGCTAAGCACTTCTCCCATTGCAAGAAAGATCAATCTAGTAGGCCAAATCAAACTGATAATTCGAAGAGACTTGCAAAGATAAACCAATCATACATGAAAGAATTCAAAGAAGAATCAAATATTGTTCATAGATAATCTGGATCATAAACCCATAATTCATCGGATCTCGACAAACACACCGCAAAAGAAGATTACATCGAATAGATCTCCAAGAGAATCAAGGAGAACTTTGTATTGAGATTCAAAGAGAGAGAAGAAGCCATCTAGCTAATAACTATGGACCCGAAGGTCCGAAGTAAACTACTCACACATCACCGAAGAGGCCATGGAGTTGATGTAGAGGCCCTTCGTGATCAATGCCCCCTCCGGCGGAGCTCCGGAAAAGGCCCCAAGATGGGATCTCTCGGGTACAGAAGGTTGCGGCGGTGGAATTAGGTTTTCGTGGTGCTCCTGGATGTTTGCGGGGTACGTGGACTTATATAGGAGGAAGAAGTAGGTCGGTGGAGCAACGAGGGGCCCACGAGGGTGGAGGGCGCGCCCCCCTGCCTTGTGGACTCCTCGATTGTTTCTTGACGCCCACTCCAGGTCTCCTGGATCACGTTTGTTGAGAAAATCACATTCCCGAAGGTTTCATTCCGTTTGGACTTCGTTTGATATTCCTTTTCTATGAAACACTGAAATAGGCAAAAAAACAGCAATTTGGGCTGGGCCTCCAGTTAATAGGTTAGTCTCAAAAATGATATAAAAGTGTAAAATAAAGCCCATTAACATCCAAAACAGATAATATAATAGCATGGAGCAATAAAAAATTATAGATACGTTGGAGACGTATCAATGTCTTCATGTCAAATTATAGATTGTTGCTTTGAATCACTTAAACTCCAAATGTCCATGCTACAAAAGAAAGAATATGTGATGAATATGATAGGTAGCATTCCGCATCAAAAATTCTATTTTTATCATTTACCTACTCGAGGACGGGCAGGAATTAAGCTTGGGGATACTTGATACGTCTCCAACATATCTATTATTTTTTATTGTTCCATGCTATTAAAGTATCAATCTTGGATGTTTTATGTACATTTACTAGCAACTTTATATCATTTTTGGGGACTAACCTATTGACATAGTGCCAAGTGTCGGTTGCTGTTTTTTGCTTGTTTTTTTACTTTGCAGAATATGAATATCAAACGAAGTCCAAATGCCACAAAACTTCTTGGAGATTTTTTTCTGGTGATAAGAGACCCTAGAAGCTCATGGAGACCACGAGAGGAGGCCTATGGGGCCCACGGGAACCGCCTTAACCCGCCCCCAACTCTATAAAAACACTAAAATCCCAGGAACCCTAGGGGAGTCGACGAAATACCTTTTCCACCGCCGCAAGTTCCAGAACCATGAGATCCAATCTATAGGCCTTTTCCGGCACTCTGCCGGAGGGGGAAACGATCATGGAGGGGTTCTTCATCATCCTTGCTGCCCCTCCAATGATGCGTGAGTAGTTTACCAGACCTACATGTCCGTAGTTAGCATCTAGATGGCTTCTTTTCTATTTTTGATCTTCAATAAAATGTTCTCCTCGATGTTCTTGGAGATCTATTTGATGTAACTCTTTTTTTGCGGTGTGTTTGTTGGTTTCCAATGAATTGTGAGTTTATGATCAGTTCTATCCATGAATATAAATTGAGTCTTCTTGGAACTCTTTTATGCATGATCGTTATAGCCTGGTATTTCTTCTCCGATTTATTGGTTTGGTTTGGCCATCTAGATTGATTTATATTGCCATAGGAAGAGGTGCTTTGTGATGGATTCGATCTTGCGGTGCTCAATCTCAGTGACAGAAAGCAAGGTTGTCAGAATTGCGATCCTGTTATACGATTCTACGACTTTACGATCCAAACTAACCCCTATGATTCTATGATTTTAGTTCATAGAATCTACGTCTCTACAATCCTAATAGTGAAGATTCTACGATTTGCGATCCTACCATCGGAGCTCGATCCGATTCAAAATCGTGATTCCAACAACTTTGACAGAAAGAGACATAACATGCACATATCGTCGCTATTAAGGGTAACAAGATGGGGTTTATTCATACGTGAGCTTATCTTGTCTACATCATGTCATCGTTCTTAATGCATTACTCCATTTTTCCATGAACTTAATACACTAGATGGATGCTGGATAGCGGTCGATGTGTGGAGTAATATTAGCAGATGCAGAATCGTTTCGGTCCACTAATCTTGGACATGATGCCTATATACATGATCATTACCTTGGATATAGTCATAATTATTTGCTTTTCTCTCAATTGCCCAACAGTAATTTATTTAGCCATCGTATGCTATTTTCTTGAGAGAAGCCTCTAGTGAAAATACGACCCTCGGGTCTATTTCCTATCATATTAAAACCAAAAATACCTTACTACAATTTTCCTTTATTTATTTTATTTTGTGTTTTAGTTAGATCTATTTATCAAATCTCATACAATTTAATCTATCTCAATACCGTGGAGGGATTGACAACCCCTCTTACGCATAGGGTTGCAAGTATATGTTGTTTGTGTGCAGGTGCTATTTACATATTGTTGCTTGGTTCTCCTACTGGATTGATAACCTTGGTTTCATAACTGAGGGAAATACTTACCTTTGTTGTGTTGCATCATCCCTTCCTCTTCAGGGAAACACCAACGTAGATACAAGCAATCACGTAGTCACCTGTATCTAGCCAGATGATGATGGATGCCATCACACCGAGAGGGCCCTAAGAATATCTCTCTATTGTCGGAGGACCAAATCCCACTCTCGAGTTGTCCGGTCACTTGTTAAACTTTCCGGTGTGCCTGAAAGTTGTTGTTATGATCACCTTGTTACGGATGACGTTTGAGTAACCACAAAGCCCATCGTCCGGTAGGAAGTGACCTGAGACACTCTCATGGTCCGAGGAACTAAAACACATGGAAACACTCCATGTTATAACAGATGATTTCAAACGATTTAATCACATAGTATAACAGACAAGAATTGGGTCAATTCGATGTGATCATTCTTCTAATGTGGCATCCTCACCGTTGTTTTAGGACTATCATTACACTTAACGATATCCTAAGATCCGAAAAACATGATCACCAACAACACTTGATATGGTCTTAGAGGCGAGACCGGGAACCTATTGTTCACCGCTTATCATTTAACACATGCATATGAGTTTTCCACTGAATCACATATTCCAGGATCATAGCAGTTATAGCATGAAATATAAACTCTTAATTATGAACAATGAAAATATAATAATACAATATTATTGCCTCTAGGGCATATTTTCAACAGTCTGGTGTTGCTCATGCTTTGCTTGTGGTAGAGCTTTTATCATTTGTTTTGACATATTCAAAACTTAGCAATATTTGTGTCAGTCTTGTCTGTTTTCAGGATCTCAATCCATCTTGCTGTTAGCTATAACATTTTATTCAAAATAAAATATCATTTAGACTCATTGCACTTAGAATCACATCAACTATATTAAGACTCTTCTTGACTATATATTGTAATCATATTCCAGATTCACCCATTCATATCAAGATTCTTCTTGACTGGGTATATTCATAATATAATGCTTATGGGTTTCTTACAAATTTTGTAATATCCAATTATATCAAGACATTTCTTGATTATTGGATCTACCCATTCATATCAAGACTCTTCTTGATTGGCCATATTCATCATATAATGTTAATGGGTTTCTTACAACTTTTGTAACATCCAATTTTATCAAGATATTTCTTGATTATTGGATCTACACATTCATATCAAGACTCTTCTTCATTCAGGTAACATAGAAACATCTAATGTTTTCAAAACACAAATTATCGTTATAGAATCAACAATATTGTTGATAAAATAATTTATTTTTATCATAGCCCTAATTATATCAATCATGAAGTTGATATTCATATATTCTTAATAATGAATTTAACTTCATATTCTCAAAATAATACATTTATTCTTTTGATATCCTTGATATCTGTAACTAACACTTAGTAAAACTCTTGGCCCTTTCATATATATTATAACTATCAAGTTGAACTTATTTCATCTACTCATGCTTATTAACTGAATCTCATAAGCATCTAGTTATATCACATTGAGAGAAAAAATTCTCTAACATTTTACACCTTTGTAATATATATATACCTTTTATCTCAATCAGACATATTGATCTATCTTCATAGATTCTTTTATGCCCAATATTGTGCGTTGCTATTTGATGAAAACATGTTTCAAGACCATTTTATTTTACAGTAAAAAGCTATATTATTTCCATTTCATAATATGTCATAAACATATGAGACCAGAAATACTATATAGCTCCCACTGAGTTATATGTATACACAAAGTTCTTTTGATCGGATCAAAATCTCAATATCAGCTCACTTGTTATAATCTTCAAAAACTCTTCTGAAGTTTGCACTTTTATCTGATGTCCTGAGGATTTTAAAACTTTTCTGATTGTATCATTCATACATCCTTTCCTTTTAGGAAACTAGTTTTATCCATTTTCTTAAAAACTCTTTGAAGTGTCAACCAAGTTCCATACTTGTTTCTACAATTAAGTTATAAACTTAATTGTACATGAATTTTTCATCCCTGTGTGCATGGCTATGAGCCATTCCTTTGAGCTGGGTGCCGCCATTGCTTCCTTGTAGTGTGCTAGTTCATCTTGTTTCCAAGATGAATGCTAGTTCATCTTCTTTCAAAGATGAATATCTCATTGTAGAATTTCAAAAATTCAACAATATTCCTAATTTGTATAAACCTGTTACAAGCTTTAGAATTTCTACATCCAATGTAGTAATTTGCGGTTTATTTTGCACACAAACTATCAGAACAATTCTGGTTTGTTAATTCTGCTTATTATCGTCAGAGATTCAATAATCCTTTCTAAGTTGTAATATCCTCCCACTTATTTCTTTGACAAGAAAACCTTTTCATGAAAAAGTGTCCTTCTGCATCATTTTGTTGTCCTTTTGAACATTTCAATGAAGTAACCAAATCATATTATTTGAGATATCCTACAACATTTATTTGGTTAATAATTTCCATAACTCTTATGGTTTCATTAACCAGAATAATTTGTGATGCTCTGTTTAGTGTATATCTTGTCGTTTCAATTTATATCCCAAAGTATAAAAGCAGATCGGTAATAGATAATTCCATAATTATTCAAACGTTTTTTTTTTGCTAAACTTATGACTTAGATAATTTTCTTCAATCTTGAAGAATCACTTTATCTTTTGTCAAAATGATCCTTATCTTCATAATAAAGTATTTGAACTCTTCAAATACATTCTGAAATTCCTTTGAACTATTCAAATATTTCAGTTTTTATTTATAAGTAAATCATTTTTACGTAATCTTTAATAGAGCATTATTATCCACCGAGCCCTTAATCATTCATCAGACTTCATACATCAGTATGTATTCTTTTATCTGGTTTCTCAATTAAGAGAATTCAATACTTCATCTATATGAAGATTATTTCCCGATATAGCCAAGCAATGACACATTTAAGTGGATCTTATCAGTCTTCTCAAGACGTTTAGCATTAATGTTAAAATTTCAAATCAAGATTCATGAATAAACCATAAAAAATCTTAGGTAAATCCAAACATATTCTTATAATCACTTTAACAACTATTGTTCAAAAATTTATAAGAATCTCCGTTACATAATCCAAAACATAATGTCTTATACAACTCTGGAACATAATAACTATTCTTTGATCCTAAGATGAATCTTGAAGATAAACTAAAGCCATGATTCCATCGGTCCTGAGTAGTGATCCATCACCATCCTTGACTTACATCACGTCTTTATTTCTTTCCAACTTGTGAGCTTTCTATAGCCCCTGCATCAGATTACAAACGAGAGCAATCGACCAATATCAGATACTTGTGACTTACACAAACAAGAGAAATAACATTAACTTTGTATAAATTTTATACCTTTACCGGAAGAACCATTCTTCTTATCTGCCAGATATTTCTTGTAGTTTTGCTTCCAGTGACCCTTCTGTTTGTAGTAGAAACATTCAGTCTCCTTAGAGGCTCCGTCCTTGTTCTTCTTCTGAGAGATAGTCTTACTAGCACCAGTAGATTTCTACTTGGAGTTGCCCTTCTTTTTGAAACTGGTAGTCTTATCGACCATCAACACTTCTTTGTTCTTCTGCATTCCAGCTTCCGCAGTTTTGAGCATAGCAAAGAACTCGTTTGCATTTTTCTCCATCCTGTTCATGTTGTAATTCATGATAAAACCATCATAAGATGGGGGAGTGAAGCTAGCACAATATCTGTACCGAGTGTTGGTGGAATTTGAAATTCCCGTGAAGCAAGTCTATCAACATAGCCACCAAGCTTCACTATATGCCCACTCATCGAGGAACCCTCTTTTATCTTGCATTCGGTCAGGGCCTTGGTTAATTCAAACCGTTCAGTACTTGCTTGTTTCTTGTACAGAACTTCTAATGACCCAATTATAAATTGAGTGGTAGGACATTCAAAACATTTATGTAGTTCAGGATCCATGCAAGTTAACATGAGACACTGGACTGCCTCATGGTCATCCCTACGAGCAGTATAAGCAACTTCTTCTGGTGGTGCATCCTTTGAGGGAGCATCACCTAGGGGCTGATCCATCATGTACTCCTTATTAGCACTCCTGAGAGCAAATCTCAGGTTCCGGATCCAATCTGCATAGTTTCCACCATTTGCAGCCAACTTTTCTTTCTCAAACATAGGTGCTAAGTTGAACAAATTGCGAGCCATTTAATCTACAATGATAAACACAAACAATTTTAGACATAATTCATAATTAATTATGCACTAGTCATTAAAACAAATTTTAATTTTAAAGCGCACTCCCACTCAAGTTAATATCTCTCATAATTAATAGTGAGTGATTCAAGATCCAAGTCTAGTTCTCAGCCATTGATGTGGACATCACTGATGACGAGAATTTTGACCGGTGGGCAAACTTTTATCAATCATATCTCCATATGAACCTTGTTCAATCTTTTGGTGTGTTGTGCTTCGAGCTCAGAATGATTCTGCTAGAACTTCAAGACAATCGAGTGCTATCTGCATACATGGTCTGACCATCCCTGTCTTACACCTCACGTCCCGTTTGTACTCATGTGGGCATGATGCACTCCGGAACACTATGTGTTATAGACAGTTGCAACACTGGGAAGAGCACCTTTTAACTTGATATTTACTATGAGAGATCACCCTAATAATTGACTACTACGTAATCAAAGGGTGCAAACAACAAAGGGACAAACATCTCAGGCAATTCATAATATCATGACATGGTATAGCATTGGGCGTCGGGAGTTCTCCATGATCGCCTTCAATATCTAGTTGAAACGACGTGACGACCAATATTTCATTGTCGTGGAAACCGTTTCAAAAACGTTGTTGTGGCGGCAATCTCAGAAAACGTTGTCGGGGCACCAAAATCTGAAATTCAGCCGTGGCACAAAATTATAGCTCCTCGTACGCGCCTTGGTACACCTTCTCCTCGTCAGGGTCCTTTGTGTACGTCTTGCCACCATCACCTGTAACCTATCTCTATGATATTTACATTAAGGCGGCAATCTCGTGGCTCCAGCCATCATGTCGTGACACGCGGGCCACTTAACATTACAACATATAACCATCTCATACATAAACTCATTATCATGACGAAGGCTATACCACATCATATGGAACCCTGCAAAACCAAGTTAGACATGCTCTAATCGGTTTGACAAATTTTAATTACATGGCTTCTAGGGTTTCCGGATAAACCTAGCTACCCACGTGCACACCATAAAGTGATAATCATTGTTGCTAGATTAACTTTCGGGGTGTGTGAAAGAAGAGACTTAATTAAAAATCTCGTTCCCCCACACTAAACTTCGTCTAACACGCATGACCCCCTAGAAGATGATCCATCTTCATTGCCCCCTTGTGTACATGATGGTTCACTATTCTTGATGATGGTGAAGCCCAAGGAACTATTAGCAGATCGTCGACAGCTAGAGCCGAGTGATTCCCAAAACATTGTAGAAAGCGACACCATGCCATCAATGAACTAAACCGAAGCAACACTCGAGGGAAGCATAGCAAGAACATCACCCTCACATCCACATTTGATCTAGATCACAACCTGCATCTACTCATAGAACCTCTTTTATGCCACTGTTGGGAAACGTAGTAGAAAAAAATCGCCCTGCGATCACCCAGGAACAATGCATAATGGGTTGAGGTAAACAATCGATACCAACTCCGGGAGTGCAGCGAAAGTAGATGAGTTGGTGTAGATCATAGTTGGAGTCCCTCAAACGTTGATGACGATCCCGCAAACGGCCCTCGGATGGAAGACCGAAAGCACGACCTCTCTACTTGGTTGCAAGCGTACGGTCTTCACGATCCGGCAGCGCTTCGTTGTCTAGAGCTAATCGTCGCCGAAGAATTAGAGGCAGGAGTATAGAACCACACAAGGCTTCTAATTTTCGGGATTAGAGGTGGCTAGGGCTAGCTCTAATTAGTCAACTAGGACCAACTAGAACATACACTAGACCAACAAGACGAGGCTCCAAAACTTGTATTAGCATAGGAGGGAAATACTCTAGTATATATAGGTTAGAGGGGAGGGAGAGGGGAGCCACCAAGGGGGGGAGTCCCCCTTGGGGTGCCGGCCTATAGAGAGGGAGTAGGACTCCCTCCCCTAGTCCAATCCCCCCCATAAGGAAAGGGGGGCGCCTTCCTACTTGGGCCCTTATGGCCCAAGTTGCCTTCCACCTCTTGGCCTTTTAAGGCCCATTAATATTTAAATTAAATATAAAATGTTCTAAATGTTTTTAGAGCATCATATGTATAATTTAACATCCCTGGAACCATTTTCCACATATATATAATTAATCGATAATACCCGGTATTACCCGATACTCACTGAAACCCTTCCGGTGACCCCGAAACGCTTACGGAACCTCTCGGAACTATTCCGGATATTAATGAAACAATTACACAAATATATTCTCATCACTCTCGTCCCACTAACACTCAACAGATCATGATTACCTTAAGCTTGTGACCCTGTAGGTTCAGTAAACCACAGACATGAACGAAACCCCTTCGTTCAATGACCGATAGCGGAACCGTGGACATCCATATATGTGTCCCTATGGTTACACGAGTGATATTCAAGTGAACCTTTGGTTATCATGTGATGTTCCCTTTGCTTCATGATACTTTACAAACCCGGTGTGCATTGATGTCTACAACACAACCTTCTTCTTGTAGACGTTGTTGGGCCTCCAAGTGCAGAGGTTTGTAGGACAGTAGCAAATTTCCCTCAAGTGGATGACCTAAGGTTTATCAATCCGTAGGAGGCGTAGGATGAAGATGGTCTCTCTCAAGCAACCCTGCAACCAAATAACAAAGAGTCTCTTGTGTCCCCAACACACCCAATACAATGGTAAATTGTATAGGTGCACTAGTTCGGCGAAGAGATGGTGATACAAGTGGTATATGGATAGTAGATATATGTTTTTGTAATCTGAAAATATAAAAACAGCAAGGTAACTAATGATAAAAGTGAGCGTAAACGGTATTGCAATGTGTTGAAACAAGGCCTAGGGTTCATACTTTCGCTAGTGCAAGTTCCCTCAACAATAATAACATAATTGGATCACATAACTATCCCTCAACATGCAACAAAGAGTCACTCCAAAGTCACTAATAGCGGAGAACAAACGAAGAGATTATGGTAGGGTACGAAACCACCTCAAAGTTATTCTTCCCAATCAATATGTTGGGCTATTCCTATAAGTGTCACAAACAGCCCTAGAGTTCGTACTAGAATAACACCTTAAGACACAAATCAACCAAAACCCTATTGTCACCTAGATACTCAAATGTCACCTCAAGTATCCGTGGGTATGATTATAAGATATGAATCACACAATCTCATATTCATCTATTCAGCCAACACATAGAACCTCAAAGAGTGCCCCAAAGTTCCTACCGGAGAATCACGGCGAAAATGTGTGCCAACCCCTATGCATAGGTTCATGGGCGGAACCCGCAAGTTGATCACCAAAACATACATCGAGTGAATTACGTGGCATCCCATTGTCACCACAGATACAGACGACAAGACATACATCAAGTGTTCTCAAATCTTTAAAGACTCAAACCGATAAGATAACTTCAAAGGGGAAACTCAATCCATTACAAGAGAGTAGAGGGGGAGGAGAAACATCATAGGATCCAAATATAATAGCAAAGCTCGCGATACATCAAGATCGTATCACCTCAAGAACACGAGAGAGAGAGAGAGAGAGAGAGAGAGAGAGAGAGATCAAACACATAGCTACTGGTACATACCCTCAGCCCCGAGGGAGAACTACTCCCTCCTCGTCATGGAGAGCACCGGGATGATGAAGATGGCCACCGGAGAGGGATTGCCCCCTCCGACAGGGTGCCGGAACAGGTCTAGATTGGTTTTCGGTGGCTAAGGAGGCTTCTGGCGGCGGAACTCCTGATCTATTGTGCTCCCCGATCGTTTTAGGGTATATGGAGATATATAGGTGGAAGAAGTACGTCAGGGGAGCCACGAGGGGCCCACGAGGGTGGAGGGCGCACCCAGCCCTGCCTCGTGGCTTCCTCGTTGCTTCCCTTACTTGGACTCCAAGTCTCCCGAGTTGCTTTCCTTCCAAAAATAAGTTCCGTGAAGTTTCAGGTTAATTGGACTCCGTTTGATTTTCCTTTTCTGCGATACTCTAAAACAAGGAAAAAACAGAAACTGGCACTGGGCTCTAGGTTAATAGGTTAGTCCCAAAAATCATATAAAATAGCATATAAAGGCATATAAAACATCCTAGGTTGATAATATAATAGCATTGAACAATCAAAAATTATAGATACGTTGGAGACGTATCATGCACTGGTATCCTCCTGAGTCATCACCATGCTCATTATATCGTTGCTCCCGTTACCGGTATTATTCTTCTTTCTCGTTGATGCTTCCGATATCCCTGTGACGTAGTCACCTGTGTCTGCCCAGACGTTGATAGGTGCCGTCACACCGAGAGGGCCCTAAGAATATCTCTCATCGTCGGAGGAGCAAATCCCACTCTCAAGTCGTCCAGTCACTTGTCAAACTTCCCGGTGTGCCTGAAAGTTGTCGTTATGATCACCTTTTTACAGATGACGCTTGAGCAACCCCAAAGCCCACCGTCCGGTAGGAAGTGAATTGAGAAAATCTCATGGTCTGGGGAACTAAAACACATGCTAACACTCTGTGTTATAACAGATGATTTCATACGATTTAATCACATAGTATAGCAGACAAGAATTGGGTCGATTCAATATGATCATTCTTCTAACGTCACATCCTCAATGTTGTTTTAGGAATATTGTTACACTTAACGATATCCTAAGATCCAAAAACATGATCACTAACAACAATTGAGCCAGTCTTAGAGACGAGACAGGGAACCTATTGTTTACCGTTTATCATTTCACACGCGCATATGAGTTTTCCACTCAATCGCATATTCCAGGATCATAGCAGTTATAGCATGAAATATAAATTCTTAATTATGAATAACAAAAATATAATAATACAATAGAATTGCCTCTAGGACATATTTCCATCATAGTCCCCTTCCGTTGTGGCTATCACGCACTGCTCGGACGAACATCTTTCGCTTGCATTACGCATACCTAAAAGCTCAAAATGCCGAGACCCAACGGTGTTATTACAGTTAATGGTAACACCGAACAATCCCTCCATGCGGAGGAGCAAACCACGACTTTCACAACCGATGAGGCATCAGTGGCCCTCACTAGATTGCAGGATAAGTGCTCGTCAAAGCGCATCCGAGGTGTCTCTTCAACCTCCCAATGGCCAGGTCGTACCCTCATATAGGGGTACGTGCTCCACAGTCCTCCTTTGCTAACCAAGGACTACGTACCTCGAGTTCATAACTTTGCACTCAAAATTCCATGGGGACCGTGGAGCATTACAAACAAGCACACTTCTCGACTTAACCGAACAGTGACCCATATCCATCCTGGTTATTATCAAGGCACTATAACAAGCCCACCAGGACGGATTTCTGCAAACAGCATCATGTTGTCTAAGCACAGCTACTTGGTGCAATCTCTTCAAATGCCCTTCCAGTCGAAGGCGTCCTGCATATCAATGGTCATGTAGCGTGTGAAGTTGTTGAACCTTGGATTGGACAAGGTAAGCGTTGCTAGACAGCACGGAGGCGCAGATGTGCGACAGGGCCACAAATGGATGTTTAAATCCAAGTTCAAACCATCATGTATTGAACCTCCTTATTCTTGTGTATCTTTTTAGAATTTCTTTGATAAATCTTAGTATGTACGGTCCGTCCTTATTAATCAAAGAAAACAGGCCCTTTACGGTCCCTAAGCATATATTTGTGTTATTTCTTTTTTCTCTTGCCTCTGAGCCAAAGATAACCACATCGATACAATTCAACTGTCACTTCACCCGTCCTAGACCGGGGGCTCAGATTTACTCCTCGCCAAGTATAAAAGTATTCGGTATCTCGGGTGTTGCATTATATGCATCGGTTTTGAAATCATGTCTGTGGTCAATAGTTGGGTTGCCCGGCTCTTGTGCTTACCCCTTACGTTTCCGCATTGTTCGGCTAAGGGTGTAAAGGGAGAACCACTGCAATTGCACTTCCATCTTGAATGATTAGGTGCCTTAGCGGAGAAAGCCGAAAACTAACTCTCATGATAGGCGCAAACTGGTCGGCAATCCGATGACTGTGTCAAACAAAAGATCCATAGAGTTCACCCGTGTTAAATGAAGGGCTCCTGTTAAAGAGCCGAAGTGATTAACTGGATCAACCTCGTCCAGGCCGAACACTTCAAACTAGCCCCCACACTTAAAGATCCTATGACTAAGTGAAAGTTCTCAAGCCAAGATAGTCGGATTTCCTAGGTTTGTACCAACAACTCTACCTTCGGGCACCGACACATCGGCTAAGGGTTTAGTTTTTGTAGAAACACCCCTTGTATCCTGTACAAGGGGGTGGAAGCTGACGACTGGCTGCTTTCAGTATCAACGGTCGCACATGAGTCAAAATAAAAGGAAAGCAAGTGGGATATTAAAGAGAAATATAGCAACATTGAAAGTTTTTTTATATCATTGTAACTTTCGCATTCTGAAGTAAAAACTAATAAAACAAGTTATCATTGTTACATAGGGCCTCGATGATATGAGCAAACTCTGCCACATACTTCTCAGGAGCACGATCCTTCCTGGCAGGAGGTCCCGAGGTCACTTCTGTTGCGTCAATGTGCAAGTAGTGCGTTTTCATGCAGGCATATGTACGCTGGCCACCCTCCATGTAGGCAGACCGCTTCCAGCGAAGCACCTCGGGGATGTCACCTTGGAGCCGAGCTACCTAGCCGAAGAATCTGCTTGGCATGGGCTCCGCAGGGCCAGAGGTTGATGCAGAGGTATTCCATGGCTGGCTTCATCGTGCGATAAAGCTCCATCAACTGCATCATCTAGTCGTTGAGCAGTGGCGGATGCGATGGCACCTGGAATTGACTCTGCTACCTCTTGAGCACTGCGTTGGTTTTCCCTTGAAGTGGAAAGGGTGATGCAACAAAGTAGCGTAAGTATTTCCCTTAGTTTTTGAGAACCAAGGTATCAATCCAATAGGAGGCCACGCACGAGTCCCTCGCACCTACACAAACAAATAAAATCCTCGGAACGTAATAAAGGGGTTGTCAATCCCTTCATGGTCACTTATGAAAGTGAGATCTGATAGATATGATAAGATAATATTTTTGCATTTTTATGATAAAGATGCAAAGTAAATAAAGCGAAATAAAAACGGCAGCGGAAATAGCTTGTTGACAGGAGATTAATATGATGAAAAATAGACCCGGGGGCCATAGGTTTCACCAGTGGCTTCTCTCGAGAGCATAAGTATTACGGTGGGTAAACAAATTACTGTTGAGCAATTGACAAAATTGAGCATAGTTATGAGAATATCTAGGTATGATCATGTATATAGGCATCACGTCTGAGACAAGTAGACCGACCCCTGCCTGCATCTACTACTATTACTCCACACATCGACCGCTATCCAGCATGCATCTTGAGTATTAAGTTCAAAGGAACAAAGTAACGCTTTAAGTAAGATGACATGATGTAGAGGGATAAACTCATGATATATGATATAAGCCCCATCTTGTTATCCTCGATGGCAACAATACAATACGTGCCTTGCTGCCCCTACTGTCACTGCGAAAGGACACCGCAAGATTGAACTCAAAGCTAAGCACTTCTCCCATTGCAAGAAAGATCAATCTAGTAAGCCAAACCAAACTGATAATTCGAAGAGACTTGCAAAGATAACCAATCCTACATAAAAGAATTCAGAGAAGATTCAAATATTGTTCATAGATAAACTTGATCATAAACCCACAATTCATCGGTCTCAACAAACACACCGCAAAAGAAGATTACATCGAATAGATCTCCACGAGAATCGTGGAGAACTTTGTATTGAGATCCAAAGAGAGAGAGAAGAAGCCATCTAGCTAATAACTATGGACCCGAAGGTCTGAGGTAAACTACTCACACATCATCGGAGAGGCTATAGTGTTGATGTAGAAGTCATCCGTGATTGATGCCCCCTCCGGCGGAGCTCCGGAAAAGGCCCCAAGATGGGATCTCATGGGTACAGAAGGTTGCGGCGGTGGAATTAGGTTTTTGGCTCCGTATCTGGTAGTTTGGGGTACGTAGGTATATATAGGAGGAAGAAGTACATCGGTGGAGCAACATGGGCCCCATGATGGTGGAGG
>NC_041386.1:541439467-541479594 GCF_002162155.2 Triticum dicoccoides | reverse complement strand
CCCCCCTACCTCGTGCCTTCCTAGTAGCTTTCTTGACGTAGGGTCCAAGTCCTCTAGATCACGTTCCTTCCAAAAATCATGTTCCCTAAGGTTTCATTCCATTTGGACTCCGTTTGATATTCTTTTTCTGCGAAACTCTGAAATAGGCAAAAAACAGCAATTCTGGGTTGGGCCTCCGATTAATAGGTTAGTCCCAAAAATAATATAAAAGTGTATAATAAAGCCCAATAATGTCCAAAACAGAATATAATATAGCATGGAACAATAAAAAATTATAGATACGTTGGAGACGTATCAAGCACCCCCAAGCTTAATTCCTGCTCGTCCTCGAATAGGTAAATGATAAAAACAAATTTTTTGATGTGGAATGCTACTTGGCATAATTTCAATGTAATTATCTTAATTGTGGTATGAATATTCAGATCCGAAAGATTCAAGACAAAAGTTTAATATTGACATAAAAATAATAATACTTCAAGCATACTAACTAAGCAATTATGTCTTCTCAAAATAACATGGCCAAAGAAAGTTATCCCTACAAAATCATATAGTCTGGCTATGCTCTATCTTCACCACACAAAGTATTTAAATCATGCACAACCCCGATGACAAGCCAAGCAATTGTTTCATACTTTTGGTGTTCTCAAACTTTTTCAATCTTCACGCAATACATGAGCGTGAGCCATGGACATAGCACTATATGTGGAATAGAAGGGTGGTTGTGGAGAAGAAAAAAAAGGAGAAGATAGTCTCACATCAACTAGGCATATCAATGGGCTATGGATATGCCCTTTAATAGATATCAACGTGAGTGAGTAGGGATTGCCATGCAACGGATGCACTAGAGCTATAAGTATATGAAAGCTCAACAAAACGAACTAAGTGGGCGTGCATCCAACTTGCTTGCTCACGAAGACCTAGGGCATTTTGAGGAAGCCCTTCATTGGAATATACAAGCCAAGTTATATAATGAAAAAAATTCCCCCTAGTATATGAAAGTGATATCATAGGAGACTCTCTATATGAAGAACATGGTGCTACTTTGAAGCACACGTGTGGAAAAAGGATAGTAACATTGTCCCTTCTCTCTTTTTCTCTCATTTTTTTATTTGGGCCTTCTTTCTTTTTTTCTTCTTTTGTCCTCTTTTTTTCTTTTTATTTTTATTTTTCATCCGGATTCTCATCCTGACTTGTGGGGGAATCATAGTCTCCATCATCCTTTCCTCACTGGGACAACGCTCTAATAATGATGATCATCACACTTTATTTACTTACAACTCAAGAATTACAACTCAATACTTAGAGCAAAATATGACTCTATGTGAATGCCTCTGGCGGTGTACCGGGATGTGCAATGATGCATGAGTGACATGTATGAAAGAATTATGAACGGTGGCTTTGCCACAAATACGATGTCAACTACATGATCATGCAAGTAATATGACAATGATGAAGCATGTCATAATAACGGAACGGTGGAAAGTTGCATGGAAATATATCTCGGAATGGCTATGGAAATGCCATAATAGGTAGGTATGGTGGCTGTTTTGAGGAAGGTATTTGGTGGGTTTATGGTACCGGCGAAAGTTGTGCGATACTAGAGAGGCTAGCAATGGTGGAAGGGTGAGAGTGTGTATAATCCATGGACTTAACATTAGTCATAAAGAACTCACATACTTATTGCAAAAATCTATTTCTTATCAAAGCAAAGTATTATGCGCATGCTCCTAGGGGGATAGATTGGTAGGAAAAGACCATCGCTCGTCCCCGACCGTCACTCATAAGGAAGACAATCAATAAATAAATCATGCTCCGACTTCATCACATAACGGTTCACCATACGTGCATGCTACGGGAATCACAAACCTCAACACAATTATTTCTCAAATTCACAACTACTCAACTAGCATGACTCTCATATCACCATCTTCATATCTCAAAACAATTATCAAGTATCAAACTTCTCATAGTATTCAACACACTCATAATAATTTTTATTATTTTTTTACTAATCTTGAATGCCTATCATAATTAAAGCAAATTACCACGCTGTTTTGTAGGACTCTCAAAATAATCTAAGTGAAGCATGAGAGATCAATTATTTCTATAAAACAAATCCACCACCATGCTCTAAAAGATATAAGTGAAGCACAAGAGCAAAAACTATATAGCTCAAAAGATATAAGTGAAGCACATAGAGTATTCTAATAATTTTCAAATCATGTGAGTCTCTCTCAAAAGGTGTGTAAAGCAAGGATGATTGTGTAAAACTAACAAATAAAGACTCAAATAATACAAGACGCTCCAAGCAAAACACATATCATGTGGTGAATAAAAATATAGCTCCAAGTAAAGTTACCGATAGACGAAGACGAAAGAGGGGATGCCCTTCGGGGCATCCCCAAGCTTAGGCTTTTGGGTGTACTTCAATTTTACCTTGGGGTGCCATGGGAATACCCAAGCTTAGGCTCTTGCCACTCCTTGTTCCATAATCCATCAAAACTTAACCCAAAACTTGAAAACTTCACAACACAAAACTCAAAATAGAAAATCTCGTGAGCTCCGTTAGCGAAAGAAAGAAAAACACCACTTCAAGGTACTGTAATGAACTCATTCTTGATTTATATTGGTGTTAAACCTACTGTATTCCAAATTCTCTATGGTTTATAAACTATTTTACTAGCCATAGACTCATCAAAATAAGCAAACAACACCCGAAAAACAGAATCTGTCAAAAACAGAACAGTCTGTAGTAATCTGTAGCTAACGCAAACTTCTGGAACCCCAAAAATTCTAAAATAAATTGCTGGACGTGAGGAATTTATCTATTAATAATCTTTAAAAATAATTAACTAAATATCACTTTCCAAATAAAAATGGCATCAATTCTCGTGAGCGCTAAAGTTTCTGTTTTTTACAACAAGATTAAAAAGACTTTCCCCAAGTCTTCCCAACGGTTCTACTTGGCACAAACACTAATTAAACACAAAAAACACAACCAAAACAGAGGATAGATAAATTATTTATTACTAAACAGGAGCAAAAAGCAAGGAATAAAAATAAAATTGGGTTGCCTCCCAACAAGCTCTATCGTTTAACGCACCTAGCTAGGCATAATGGCAAGGATAGATCTAGGTATTGCCATCTTTGGTTGGCATTTTTTAATGAGACATCTATCACCCTTAGGATTTTCTTTATTTTTATTAATTATCAAACTTGTAGGCACAATATCAAAAAATTCATTTGAAGCAAATGGTTCCTTAATGATAGCAAAAAGATTGGGATGAATACTTATAGATTTGAGATCCGCAGTTTCCTTGCTAGAGGATTCACCCTTATTTTTAGGAACATACGTAAGCTTGGCAATTTTAGTTGGAGGACTTGGAGTATTCTTTACGGAATAAAAAGCGGTTCCCAAGTTTATTACGGAATAAAAAGTTTATCGATTCTAGTGGAATCCTGATTTATTCTTTCATTAACTATGGGTTCCTTCTCCTTAATATTTTTCAAAGTGACTCCTACTTTAGATCCATATTGGGTAATTTGGTTGTGGATATTTTTATCCAAATTTTTAATTAAATCTACGGTAGCAACTTTATTTTCAATAATTTCAAGTCTTTGCATTACATGCTCCAAAGTTAACATAGTTCCATTAACCAAAAGAGGGGGTGAGCCAAACAAATCTATCATAGCATTATAAGAATCAAAAGTATGGCTACCCAAGAAATTCCCTCTGGTAATGGTATCAAGGATATATCTGTACCAAGGAGTAGTGCCTACATAAAAATTGCGGAGAAGAACGGAAGTAGATTGCTTCCTGGTAGATCTATTTTGAGCATTGCAAATTCTATACCAAGGGTCTTTTAGATTTTCTCCTTCCCTTTTCTTAAAATTAAGAACTTCATTTTCGGGAGACAACGGAGAAGATATGGGACTAGCCATAATAAAAAGCAAGCGATCCAACACACGAGCAAACAAGAAGCACACAAAAAAGAGGCGAACAGAAAAGAGAGGGCGAATAAAACGGCAAGGGTGAAGTGGGGGAGAGGAAAACGAGAGGCAAATGGCAAATAATGTAATGCAGGAAATAAGGGTTTGTGATGGGTACTTGGTATGTTGACTTTTGTGTAGACTCTCCGGCAACGGCGCCAGAAATCCTTGTTGCTACCTCTTGAGCATTGCGTTGGTTTTCCCTTGAAGAGGAAAGGGTGATGCAGCAAAGTAGCATAAGTATTTCCCTTAGTTTTTGAGAACCAAGGTATCAATCCAGTAGGAGGCCACGCACGAGTCCCTCGCACCTACACAAACAAATAAAATCCTCGCAACCAATGCAATAAAGGGGTTGTCAATCCCTTCACAGTCACTAACGAAAGTGAGATCTGATAGATATGGTAACATAATATTTTTGGTATTTTTATGATAAAGATGCAAAGTTAATAAAGCGAAATAAAAACGGCACCAGAAATAGCTTGTTGATGCAAGAATAATATGATGGAAAATAGACCCAAGGGCCATAGGTTTCACTAGTGGCTTCTCTCGAGAGCATAAGTATTACGGTGGGTAAACAAATTACTGTTGAGCAATTGACATAATTGAGCATAGTTATGAGAATATCTAGGTATGATCATGTATATAGGCATCACGTCCGAGACAAGTAGACCGACTCCTGCCTGCATCTACTACTATTACTCCACACATCGACCGCTATCCAGCATGCATCTAGAGTATTAAGTTCAAAGCAATAGAGTAACGCTTTAAGTAAGATAACATGATGTAGAGGGATAAACTCATGCAATATGATATAAACCCCATCTTGTTATCCTTGATGGCAACAATACAATACGTGCCTTGCTGCCCCTACTGTCACTGGGAAAGGACACCACAAGATTGAACCCAAAGCTAAGCACTTCTCCCATTGCAAGAAAGATCAATCTAGTAGGCCAAACCAAACTTATAATTCGAAGAGACTTGCAAAGATAACCAATCATACATAAAAGAATTCAGAGAAGATTCAAATATTGTTCATAGATAAACTTGATCATAAACCCACAATTCATCGGTCTCAACAAACACACCGCAAAAGAAGATTACATCTAATAGATCTCCACGAGAATCGTGGAGAACTTTGTATTGAGATCCAAAGAGAGAGAAGAAGCCATCTAGCTAATAACTATGGACCCGAAGGTCTGAGGTAAACTACTCACACATCATCAAAGAGGCTATAGTGTTGATGTAGAAGCCGTCCGTGATCGATGCCCCCTCCGACGGAGCTCCGGAAAAGGCCCCAAGATGGGATCTCACGGGTACAGAAGGTTGCGGCGGTGGAATTAGGTTTTTGGCTCCATATCTAGTAGTTTGGGGATACGTAGGTATATATAGGAGGAAGAAGTACGTCGGTGGAGCAACATGGGCCCCACGAGGTGGAGGGCGCGCCTGGGGGGTAGGCATGCCCCCCTACCTCGTGCCTTCCTAGTAGCTTTCTTGACGTAGGGTCCAAGTCCTCTGGATCACGTTCGTTCCAAAAATCACGCTCCCGAAGGTTTCATTCCGTTTGGACTCCGTTTGATATTCTTTTTCTGCGAAACTCTGAAATAGGCAAAAAAACAGCAATTCTGGGTTGGGCCTCCGGTTAACAGGTTAGTCCCAAAAATAATATAAAAGTGTATAATAAATCCCAATAATGTCCAAAACAGAATATAATATAACATGGAACAATAAAAAATTATAGATACGTTGGAGACGTATCAGACCCCAAAAGGCCTTTTGCTCAGCGTAACCCTCTAGGGCACTAAGGTAGCGGTCGGTGTCTGAGGAACTCTTTGGCATGTCCGCGAAGGTGTCTGAGGCACACCAGATTTGATTAAGTTGGGCGCACCTATTACGACCGAAAATGCATTGAAGCAAATAAGGCTTACCAGCTACGACTTGCCTCACTTGTTGAAGCTCCTCGCGATCAGCCCATGCCTAGGTCCAGGCCTCAGCACACGTCGAGCTCAGGTTCTCGAGCTAGGCGGCTTTCTACTTCTGTTTCGCCTGAAGGTTGTCGCGTTCTGTGTACAATACCTTCTGATCCTCTTCAACCTCGATGAATCGAGCTTGGTCTTTGCCTCGAGCCACCCTCTCCTTGGCCAGCTCATTGCTGGCCTTCGCCGCTACAACCCTTTGTTGTTCGGCTTCCTGCTGAGCTTTCTTAACCTCGGCCTTGAGGGCCTCAAGTTGCATAGTGCTAGCTAGCATAACATAAATATCAGTGTAGATTAGTCCACTGATTCACCACTAATATTTTGGGCCCAGAAATACGCTTTTCTAACCTTGGGCCTGCTCGATCTCTTTCTTCATGAGATCAAGATTCTCCTCGAACCGCTCCAGTTTTTGGTTCATCTCCACTAACTCCTTGGAGTTGGAGCTCGGAGCTGGAACCGAAGCCTGCAGAACATGCAAACTACGTTAGTCCCGAAGTAGATTTCGATCCTTCGATTGGATTTATCCATCCAACCAGATTCTCGGGGGCTCCTGCATATTCGTTCGTCGAAATTATTATGTAAAAAAAATGGCCCCCACGTCAGTTTATTAAAAACTGACCCACGGCTCGAGGGCTACTAGTTATTATGCTCCTATGTGTATGTAAAATTCACTTCTTTCACAAAGTCTTCAAACAAACCTTTTATGAGCTATGTCCATCAAGGGCTACTGGGTAGGCCAAGTGTGCAACTAAGAGCCTACATACCATAAAGAGAAAGCGGCAAACAAGGGAGCACAAGACGTACCTCAAAACCCTTGAAGAGGCCTTTGAACACCTCGTGCATTCCAGTCTCCGCTGGCCGAAAGCTACTCAACGACGTGCCGATGAGGGCACGGTGCTCTTCCATGATGGAGGAGCTTCTTAAGGCCACCTCCATCTCTTCGGGCCACCCCTGGTAGACCTGCTCTGGGGCAAGAGGGGTGGGCAGAGTCACCTCGGATCCACCCACTATAGAGGTGGGGATGGAGGTCTCTGACTGCTTTGGTGGCGCCGGAGTTGCCTGGGCCGAGGCCTCATGTCAGCCCATCACGCCTTATTTTACCAAGGGGACTTCTTCCCCTTGGTCCTTGGCGGTCGAGGTTTGGACCTTGGTCGAGGGAGCTCCGATATCGGTCCCCGTGTTGTCGATAGAGGGGGTCAGGCGTGATGTCGCCTCCCCCAGCTCGTCAAGGGCGGGGTAGGAGCAAGGTGCTCGGCGGTTCTGCTTTCCACCATAAAAGGTGGATGAAGCCCACCATCCGAGGCCTTATCGTCGATGAAGGCACATTGTGGGCTAAAAAGATAAATATGGAGTCACACATCGAGGGATGCATACATAAAGGAGAACTAAATGTGTTCGGACAAGAATACCTCCTCGACGCTGACTTGGTCTTGCACGGCTATGAGAGGATGTCCTCCAGGAGTCAGAGAGTGTGACCTGGGTGGGTGCGGCCTGCTGGCCGGCTGGGTCAGCCGAGGCCTTGCACAGTTTTCTACGGGCCCGAAGGTGCCCCTATTCCGCTGCATCCTCGGACATCGCCATCTTCCTCTTTGGGGAAGGCACTCATTCCCCCGCATCCTCCTCCTCCTCATCCTTCTCCTATTCCCCCTCGTGGGTGGAGGAGGCGTGGATGTCTTCGGACCTGGCCTCCGAATGATCTCGGATGCGCAGGCCACCCCTCCCTTTCAGTCGCCTCTGCTCCTTGGTCGGGACCACATACAGTTCCTCGGCTAAGAGTGCCTTGAGTTGAGGAGACTTTGCCTCCTTTGGCAGCGGTGTTGGGCAAAGCATTTTCTGCGCCTTGGGGATCCATCTCCGAGAAAGAAAGAATTGATTTAATCATTCTAATGGAGGGATCTACAAAGGAAGGTGTCGGTGTCAAAACCGGCGGATCTCGGGTAGGGGGTCCCGAACTGTGCGTCTAGGCCGGATGGTAACAGGAGGCAAGGGACACAAAGTTTTACCCAGGTTCGGGCCCTCTCGATGGAGGTAAAACCCTACGTCCTGCTTGATTAATATTGATGATATGGGTAGTACAAGAGTAGATCTACCATGAGATCGAAGAGGCTAAACCCTAGAAGCTAGCCTATGGTATGATTGTTGTTGTGTATGTTGTTCTATGGACTAAAACCCTCCGGTTTATATAGACACCGGAGAGGGTTAGGGTTACACAAAGTCGGTTACAATGGTAGGAGATCTACATATCCGTATCGCCAAGATTGCCTTCCACACCAAGGAAAGTCCCTTCCGGACACGGGACGGAGTCTTCAATCTTGTATCTTCATAGTCCAGGAGTCCGGCTGAAGGTATAGTCCGGCCATCCGGACACCCCCTAGTCCAGGACTCCCTCAGTAGCCCCCGAACCAGGCTTCAATGACGATGAGTCCGGCGTGCATATTTGTCTTCGGCATTGCAAGGCGGGTTCTCCTCCAAATTCCGTGTACCTGTTGAATAAAGTCCAGTTTCTTGTAGATGTTGCGCTCCTTGGCTTCTACGCCCAATAATGGCCGCTTCCCACGTGGCAAACGAATAAGAAAAGTCTGAGTGTTTTTACATTCACACCCCTAGCCGCGTAAATGAGCTGACCTATTTAAGAGGACGAGGATTTAGATCCAAACCACATCTTCTCCCGTTCGCGAGTGTTCATCAGAGCGCAGCCGACAAAGGTCCATTCCACCATGGCCAGCCGTCGTGACTCCTCCTCTCGCCCTTCTAGCCCTCAGCCTGGATATTGGGAGAGATGCTCCATCCCGCACAGTGAGCTAGTGACGCTCCAGACCAAGGGATTTCTCCCCCCGGCCTATATGGTCCCGGTTCGAGCCGGCCTTGCCATCTATAATGGCGGAGAGCAAGCGGAGAGTGCCCCTAATCCCTCCAAAGGAGAGCGGGTGTGCCTCGTCCCTTATTTAATAAGGGGGCTCAGATTTCCAATCCATCCATTTCTCCGGGGGCTCCTGGAGTTCTATGGCCTCCAGCTACACAATCTCACGCCTGCCTCTGTATTGCATATCGCGGGCTTCGTAGCCCTCTGCGAGCTGTTTATGGGTATCGAGGCTCATTTTGGGCTATGGAAAAGGCTATTCTGCCTTGTGCCCCGCTCTAAGGAGGGGTCAATGTATCAAGTGGGCGGAGCCGAAGTGTGGCGCATCGCCGGGACCGGATATCTGTCCGGAACCCCAAAGAAGGCGTCCGAAGACTGGCCCTCGGAATGGTTTTATATAGAAGACGTCCCGCTGCCGGATCCTGTCCGGATCGGCCTCCCTGAATTCGACAGTGCTCCCTTAAAGAAGCGCCTAAGCTGGCGTCCACGGAGCCCTTAGAGGGAAAGTGACAGGGACATCATTTACCTGATGGGCCGAATAAGATTGTTAGCCCATTCCGGACTAACCATGATCGGGGTTATGGCCGAATGCATTATGCGGGGGGTGCAACCGCTTCAGTATAGAAGCCATCCCATGTGGGACTTCAACGGGGAGGACGACGCCACCCGCTACGGCCGTAAGGGGCCGGATTCAGCTGTCGCTCTACTAAAGATCTTGTCCACTTTGTATAAGGGAGAACAGGAGGAAGTTCTCCGCGTCAACCCACAGGGTGGATTCTCTATGCACAATCCCCCAAGCTGGGTAAGCGGTCGTATTTACTTGCCCATCCGTTTTGTATTCCCATTGTTAAATATTCAGTCTGACGACTTCAACGCAGGAACTGCGCCGGGCTGTTAAGGAAATAAGCACCCCTCCTCCACAACCCGAGGACCCAGGACGGTCCCTCGACCCGGCCTCTCAAGAGGATCCGGACATATCCGTGGAGCTGATTGATGGAGTGTTCCATCAATTGAGCAAGGACAATGCCTTGGTGGCCATTACGACCGATTACCCAGGGCTAATCCCAGCCTCACAGGTAATTGAGATCGAAGTCCCAGTACCCCGAATAGGTGTCCGCCCTCTCGTGTTTTCAGTTTCCTGATTACAACCGAACTTTGCAGGGGAGGTTTTTAAGGCGGAAGGCCGAACCTGCGGCGACAAGCCAACGAGGGGCCGCAGGGCCCCGTGGGCAGAAAAGAAGTGTAGTCCAGACCGAGGCGTCAGCGCAAAGGTATGGCGCGCCCCCTTATCCCAGGTGTTATACCTTTGAGGCACATTGACACTCGTGCTCTCTTCAGGACAAAGAGACCTCACCGGACTATATCCGGAGAGGCTGCCAATCGCGCCTCCACCAGCCAGGCTCCAAAGCCTGGTCCGGAGGCGGAGGCGAACGCAAGGCGCGTGCCAGACGCTCCTCCGACGGAGGATGTGGATGGGTTGTCTGCCACCAACTCTGAGGTGGAGAGTGCCATGAACCACAGGCGTCACCGGACAATTCTTCGCGACGCTTGTTTCTCCCAAGGGGCGTTAGATGCCTTCAACTCGAGAGATGCGTACCTCCGTGCTGCTCAAAATGGTCTAGCCAGAGCCACGGAGCAATATGTAAAAGACATACGGGTAAGAAAATTTTGGTAATTATATATATATACCAGTAGCCCCCGAGACTTGAAACAGTTAGAATAACTGATTTAAGGATCATTTGTTTATGCTGGTTCTTACAGAAAAGAATTCCCTACTGTCCAAGGAGCTAGAAGAGTGCAAATCCCAACTTGAGGCGGCACTAGCCGCGGCAGGGGAGCCCAAGGAGACCCCCGCTGGTAATATACACTTCGAAAGATAAGTATTTTGCGAAGCACGGCATGGGTGCGAATCTGACAAATGAAATTGCAGATGGCGCTGGATTGAATCCGGAAAGGCAACACCTCCTACGCCAGCTAAAGGCTGGTGAGAAGGTGCTGACAAAGGTGAGGCGGGAGAAGAACGATCTCCAAGATGCCAACACTAAGCTGGGCGTCGAGCCAAAAGATGTTCGTGCCCGGCTGTCAGACTCCGTGAAGGAGAATCAGCGGCTTCCAGGCGACATATTTAGTAAGTGCTTGAATGAACCTTTGAAAGAAAGTTCGGCGGGGAAGTCGACTAAGAGAGCAATGTCTGTAGGTGTGCTAACAGGTCGTCCTGCAGAGGAGATGCCTGGTTCTACGGGTGACCTTCTTCCCGAGCTCTCGCAACTGCTCGATCGAGTTCGACAGGCGATGCAAGGCGTCGCCCAGGCCCTATGGCCATCCGTCTCCATGCCTGAAGGTCCTGGAGAGCTTGCGGAGAAGCTAAAGGGAGCACGGCGGCGCTTCCGGTTGTGGAAGATATCGGCCTGCCGTCAAGGTGCTAGGGAGGCCTGGGCCATGGTGAAGACGCGGTACGTAAAGGCTGACCCCAACCACATGGCCGAGGTCGGTCCTGTAGGGCCCGATGGGAAGGAGATCCCTGTAAGCTTAGTATACGGCCAAGTAGAGTTGGCCGCAAAGTATTCCCAGCAGGACTGTAAATTAGACAGCCTGTTAGATGGTATTGAAGAGGAATACAATCAGTCAAAATGACTATGTAATTTAATTGACATTTATAATGCCTTCTAGCTGGATTGTAGATTATTTGTCATGGCCGACCTTTTCGCTTCAGCCTCGGGACCTGACGGTCCGGAGTGTGTCCGAATTCCCATGCGGATATATAGGAACCGGGGAATGCATGGAGACCAGGCGTAGGGGTCATTAGTGCGTGAACAGACAAGTGCCCGACTAGTTATGTTATATTACATGGTTAGTAAGAAACATCTTCCAGGGAGAATAGTTCCGTTAGGGGTTCCTTTCCCTGGGAGGCATGCCCTAAGGTGCATGTCCATGCTGCGAAAAGAAACGTAGGAAAAACATCTAGGGGCGTATAGATAAAAATAAAAAAGATCATCTTTAGTTCACCGACCGAATATTCCCTTAAGAATGCTAGCTTTCGGCTTCACCCAGTCTGAGGTACATGTCCAGCTGACCCGGCAGTAACAATCGCAGAGGTGCTCCCTTTACCACCTAGCCGAACAATCAAGAATGTAGGGGTAAGCACAGGAGCCAGGCAACCCAGCTTGGCCAAAACTTAAGTCATATTGATGCATATAATGGTGAATAAAAGCTACATGCGGAAGTGTGACACATGTGTTGGGCATGAAGCCCGTATGAATAAGCTTCTGTTTAAAGAAGCCCCCAGGTTTAATGAGCGCGGATAGCGCGTCAATCTATGAGCCTTTAAAGGCTATAAGAGAGAGAGAGAGAGAGAGAGAGAGAGAGAGAGAAGAGAAATGTAAGACAAAAAATATATAAAAAATGGACAGAGGAAGGAGACGAACACAGAGTCCGGCGCTAGGCATAGAATCTTTGGAGACGGGCTGCGTTCCATGGGTTCGGCTCGAGTCGGTTATCCGATGCATCCCGCAGGCGGTACGCTCCACCAGTCAGGACTTGGTCAATTATGAAGGGACCTTCCCACTTGGGCTTGAGTTTGTCCTTTTTCTTGTCCGGTAGTCGTAGAACTAATTTGCCAATGTTGTAATTTTTGGCCCATACTTCTCTGCTTTGGTATCTTCGAGCCTGCTGTTGATAGAATGCGAAACGGGCTTTTGCCACGTCACGCTCATCCTCCAATGCTTCCAAGCTGTCCTGCCGATCGAGCTTGGCTTCTCTTTCTTCGTACATGCGCACTCGAGGTGAGTCATGAATTATGTCGCAAGGCAAAACTGCCTCTGCGCCGTACACCATAAAGAATGGTGTGTATCCGGTGGTGCGATTCGGCGTGGTCCGCAGCCCCCAGAGTACGGAGTCGAGCTCCTCTACCCAGTGCGTGTTAGATTCCTTGAGGGACCGCACTAATCTGGGTTTGATGCCGCTCATGATAAGACCATTTGCACGTTCGACCTGGCCGTTAGTTTGTGGGTGATAGACGGAAGCATAATCGAGCTTGATGCCCATGTTTTTGCACCAGAGTTTTACCTCGTCGGCCGTGAAGTTCGTGCCGTTATCAGTGATGATGCTGTGGGGGACGCCGTAACGGTGTACAACCCCGGATATAAAGTCTATCACCGGTCCGGATTCGGCCATCTTAACAGGCTTGGATTCTATCCATTTGGTGAACTTATCCACCATGACCAGTAAGTATTTTTGCTTGTGGGTTCCGCCTTTAAGGGGTCCAACCATGTCAAGCCCCCAGACCGTGAAGGGCCAAGTAATGGGGATAGTTTGGAGGGCGGTGGGTGGCATATGGCTTTGGTTTGCAAAGAGCTGGCAACCGATGCATCGTTGGACTAAGTCCTGAGCGTCTGCCCGGGCCGTCAGCCAATAAAAGCTCGTACGGAAGGCCTTGCTTACAAGGGACCGAGCTGCAGCATGATGACCGCCGAGTCCGTCATGAATTTCAGCCAGGAGGTTCCGCCCCTCCTCTTCGGAGATGCACCTTTGAAGGACTCCGGTAGTGCCTTTCTTATAAAGCTCTCCCTCGTGGACTCTATAGGCTTTGGATCGCCGCACTATACAGCGTGCCTCATTTTGGTCCTCGGGGAGTTCCTGCCTAGTAAGGTAGGGGAGGAATGGTTCTGTCCACGGGGCGATGACGGCCATTATTACGTGGGCTGGAGGTGTTATTTCATTGGCAAAGCCTCCGATTGTGTCAGGATGTTCGGTGTCGGGCAGTGCGGTTGGGTCCAGGCTGTTATTGTTCGGCTCCCCTTCCCATACTACGGATGGCTTGAACAACCTTTCCAAGAATATGTTGGGGAGGACTACATCGCGTTTTGCGCCGATGCGTGCCAGGACATCTGCCGCCTGATTATTTTCCCGGGCTATATGTTGAAATTCAAGCCCCTCGAACCGAGCTGACATTTCTAGGATGGCGTTGCGGTAAGCTGCCATTTTTGGATCCTTGGCATCGAAGTCTCCATTTATTTGGGATATTGCGAGGTTCGAGTCCCCGCACACCTCTAGGCATTGAATGCCCATGGATACTGCCATCCAGAGACCATGTAAAAGGGCCTCATATTCGGCTGCATTGTTGGAGTCCGTGTACATAATCTGGAGTACGTAATGAACTGTGTCTCCTGTGGGGGACGTCAAAACAACGTCGGCCCCCAGTCCGGACAACATCTTGGAGCCGTCGAAATGCATGATCCAATTTGAATATGTGCCGTACTCTTTAGGGAGTTCGGCCTCCGTCCATTCTGCGACGAAGTCGGCCAAGACTTGCGACTTGATGGCTCGCCGTGGCTTATAAGTTATGTCAAACGGGAGGAGCTCAATGGCCCATTTTGCAATCCGGCCCGTTGCGTCACGGTTGTTTATAATATCGTTAAGTGGTACTTCCGAGGCTACTATTATTGAACACTCTTGAAAGTAGTGTCGTAGTTTCCGGGATGCCATGAATACCGCATATGCAATCTTTTGATAATGCGGGTACCGTGATTTGCAGGGAGTGAGGACAGTGGACACATAATAGACCGGCTTTTGAAGGGGGAATTTGTGTCCGTCCGCTTCTCGTTCAACGACGAGCACTGCGCTTACAACCTGATGTGTTGCTGCAATGTATAATAACATTGGTTCGCCAATGTTTGGTGTGGCCAGGACTAGGTTTGTTGCCAGTATGGCTTTTATTTCATCGAGTCCGACCGTGGCTGCATCCGTCCATTTGAAGTGTTCGGTGCGCCGAAGGAGGCGGTAAAGGGGTAGGGCCTTTTCTCCCAAGCGGGAGATAAAGCGGCTTAGAGCCGCCACGCATCCGGTTAACTTTTGTATTTGTTTGAGGTCCTTTGGGATATCTAGTTGTGACAGAGCTTGGATCTTGGCTGGATTTGCTTCAATTCCTCTACCAGATACAATGAAGCCCAAGAGCTTTCCTGCTGGAATACCGAAAACGCATTTTTCTGGGTTGAGCTTGATGTCGTATGTTCGGAGGTTATCAAATGTGAGCCTCAAGTCGTCTACTAGAGATTCAACATGTCTTGTTTTGACGACCACATCATTTACATATGCCTCCACTGTTTTGTCGATCTGGCTTGCCAGACATGTCTGAATCATGCGCTGATATGTTGCACCGGCATTTTTGAGCCCAAAGGGCATCATGTTGAAGCAGAATGGGTCGTATGGTGTGATAAATGCCGTTGCGGCTTGGTCTAGTTCTGCCATCTTGATTTGATGGTAGCAGGAATATGCGTCGAGGAAACACAACGAATCGTGTCCTGCGGTAGCATCGATAATTTGATCGATGCGGGGGAGGGGGAAGGGATCCTTTGGGCAAGCCTTGTTAAGGTCTTTAAAATCAACACACAGGCGCCAGGATTTGTCCTTCTTTGGTACCATCACCAGGTTTGCTAGCCAGTCCGGATGTTTTATATCTCTGATGAATCCGGCCACCAATAGCTTTGCTAGCTCCTCTCCCATGGCCTGTCTCTTAGGTTCGGAAAAACGCCGAAGAGCCTGTTTGACAGGTTTGAATCCTGTTTGGATATTTAAGCTGTGCTCGGCCAGCCTGCGTGGGATTTCCTGACATGTCTGAAGGGTGCCAGGCGAAAATGTCCCCGTTCTCTCATAGGAACTCTCGCAGTGCGGCGTCTACATCAGGGTTTAACTGTGCCCCGATGGAAGCTGTTTTATTGGGGTCCATTGGATGGACTTGGAATTTGACTATTTCGTCCGACGGTTTAAAGGAGGTGAACTTGGATCTTTTGTCGAGTACCACGTCGTCCCTATTCACCATAGAGCGCAGCGCAGTCAGTTCCTCAGCCGCTAGGGCTTCGGATAGTGCCTCGAGGGCCAGTGCGGCTGTCTTGTTTTCAGCACGGAGTGCTATGTCCGGATCACTAGCGAGAGTGATGATCCCATTAGGCCCGGGCATCTTGAGCTTCATGTACCCGTAATGGGGTATTGCTTGGAAGATTGTAAACGCTTCCCGCCCTAGCAGAGCATGATAACCGCTACTGAACGGAGCCACATGGAACGTGACCTCTTCGGACCTATAATTATCCGGCGTGCCGAACACCACATCTAGTGTGATTTTTCCTGTACAGCGCGCTTCCTGACTGGGGATTATTCCTCTAAAGGTTGTGCTGCTTCACTCAATGCAGTTCCAGTCTATTTCCATTTTTTGAAGGGTTTCCTCATAAATGAGGTTCAATCCGCTGCCGCCGTCCATGAGTACCTTGGTAAGACGAAAGCCGTCCACTATTGGACTGAGGACCAATGCGGCTGGTGCTCGGGCTGTTCGGAATTTAGGTTCATCACTGGCGTTAAAGGTAATAGCCGTGTCACTCCATGGGTTTATTGTTGCTACTTGGTAGACTTCGGCAAGGATGCGGAGTGTCCTTTTTCGCATATTATTTGATGCGAAAGTCTCGAAGACTGTTAATACCGTATTGGTGTCTCTGGGGTGGCTTTCTGTGGCCTCCGGAATTAGGAGATTTTCGCCAATTTTGGCCACCTGCTGGAGTATCCAACATGCTCTGAGGCTGTGAGTTGGTGTGGCGTCCTCTGTACTATGAATTTTACAGGGTCCATTGAGCCATCCTTCCAGTACGGTTCCATGCCCTGTAGAGGGTTTTTGCTTTTTAGTGCTTGACCCGGGTGTCTGGTGATGATTCCCCCTTTTATTTCGGACTGGGTTTGTATTCAGGGCCGGATTGTCCCAAAATTTGATTTCGGTTTCCCAGGCGCTTTCCATCGCACAGTACTTTCGTACAATGGACGTCAAGTCAGTGAAGTGTGTAATATCACGGCGACTTATGGCGTTGAGTATTCCCTTGTCCGTGCAATTATTGCAGAAGATTGAGATTGCATCTTCCTCGCGGCAGTCCCTTAGCCTGTTCTTAACCAGGAGGAATCTGGCCCAGTAATGATGTACTGTTTCATCAGGCTCTTGCCTGATTTTGGATAGATCACTTATGTTGGGGTGGGTGGGTGGAATTAAATCCGAAGCCTCACCCCATCTGAGGCTCAGAGGCCGAGGAATTTCCGAACTCGAAAATTTGGATTCCTGGATGTTGTCCAATGAATCCAGCCCGTCGCCTGACTCTAAGTTCAGGTCTTGAGTGATATCCTCCCCTCCGGGGGTATCCGGCTTGGAGGGATCGGGAATCCGGACGTAGTGAGTCCTTAAGATAAATGAAGGGTCGCCGCACTGTCCCTCTACCACGGCAACGTGATGGGTGACTTGGGGAGAGTTAATCTCTCTCAGATCGGGTTTAGGCCCAATCTGGTTGTAATCCGTAGCGACTCCCAGGGCAGCGAAGTGATCCAAGAGCTCATTTATGGAGGAGAGCTCCATTGGATCTAACTGCTCGGCGAGTTCCGAGCTGACATGAAGATTGTTTTCGATGGCTTGAGAGGTCATCGTCGGCGCAGAAGCCGAACAGGCGGTCATAAGAAAGCCACCTAGCCGGAGGGTTTGGCCGACAGCCAAAACTCCCTTAGCAACGGTGCCATCTTTAAAGACGGGGCGAGGCATCCTTCCTGATGGCGACGACACAGAGGAACTCTCAATGAAAGCACCAATGTCGGTGTCAAAACCGGCGGATCTCGGGTAGGGGGTCCCGAACTGTGCGTCTAGGCCGGATGGTAACAGGAGGCAAGGGACACGAAGTTTTACCCAGGTTTGGGCCCTCTCGATGGAGGTAAAACCGTACGTCCTGCTTGATTAATATTGATGATATGGGTAGTACAAGAGTATATCTACCACGAGATCGAAGAGGCTAAACCCTAGAAGCTAGCCTATGGTATGATTGTTGTTGTCTATGTTGTTCTATGGACTAAAACCCTCCGGTTTATATAGACACCGGAGAGGGTTAGGGTTACACAAAGTCGGTTACAATGGTAGGAGATCTACATATCCGTATCACCAAGCTTGCCTTCCACGCCAAGGAAAGTCCCTTCCGGACACGGGACGGAGTCTTCAATCTTGTATCTTCATAGTCCAGGAGTCCGGCTGAAGGTATAGTCCGGCCATCCGGACACCCCCTAATCCAGGACTCCCTCAGAAGGGATAGATAAACATAAAACTATAGGCTTCGGTTACCTCGTGGGCATCATGTTCGGCGGCTTCCTAGGGGAATTCATTCTTGGGCGGCTTGAAGAGTGTCGGCCACATCCCGGCCAGATCGGTATGGTAGAAGCGCCACACTGTCGGCATGTCCTCGGGCGTATAGGCCCACATTGGGCTCTCTCAAAGCTGAAGTGGGAGGATGCAGCGATGGAGCATGACGTCGACCACATCCACCAGCTTGATCTTCTTCTTGTCTGCAAGGGACTTGATCCTCTGTTGCAGCGCAGGCACCTCTTTGGAGTTACCCCAAGTCCAGGCCCTTCCTCATCCATGAGACAAGCCTCCTTGGAGGGGCCGCGAAGAACACAGGGACTTTGGCTTGGCCGCCAGCGAGTGGCTTGGTGATGTAGAACCACTCCCGCTGCCACTCCTTCATCGTCTCTATGAAGGTGCCCTCGAACCAGTCAACCTTCTGGATCTTGCTTATAATTGCCCCTCCGCATTCGGCTAGATCGGCGCTGCTTATCTTTGGCTTGATACCGAACGTTTTCAGCCGCAGGTCGAAGTGCGACTCGGCGCGGAGGAAGGCCTTGCAGACGTGATAAACACCGCGAGGTGAAGAATGGAATTCGGGGCTAGATGGTGGAAATCTAGCCCGTAGTACAAGAGTACCCCATGCACGAAGGGGTGCAGGGGGAACCCCAGACCTCAGATGAGGTGGGGAAGGAAGATAATGTTGGGTTTCGTAGTAATTTCAAAAATATTTTCCTACGCACACGCAAGATCATGTGATGCATAGCAACGAGGGGGAGAGTGTTGTCTATGTACCCACGCAGACCGACTGCGGAAGCGTTGACGCAACGTAGAGGAAGTAGTCGTACGTCTTCACGACCCAACCGATCAAGTACCGAAACTACGGCACCTCCGAGTTCGAGCACACGTTCAGCTCGATGACGATCCCTGGACTCTGATCCAGCAAAGTGTCGGGGAAGAGTTCCGTCAGCACGACGGCGTGGTGACGATCTTGATGCACTACAGCAGCAGGGCTTCGCCTAAACTCCGCTACAGTATTATCGAGGAATATGGTGGCTGGGGGCACCGCACACGGCTAAGGAATAGATCACGTGGATCAACTTGTGTGTTTCTGGGGTGCCCCTACCTCCGTATATAAAGGACTAGAGGGGGGAGGCTGGCCGGCCAAGTGTGGCGCGTCAGGAGAGTCCTACTCCCTCTGGGAGTAGGATCCCCCCCCCCCCCAATCCTAGTTGGAATAGGATTCCTTGAGGGGGGAAAGAGAGAGAGGGGGCCGGCCACCTCTCCTAGTCCTAATAGGACTAGGGGAAGGGGGGAGGCGCACAGCCACCTTGGGCTGCCCCTTTCTCCTTTCCACTAAAGCCCACTAAGGCCCATATAGCTCCCGGGGGGTTCCGGTAACCTCCCGGTACTCCGGTAAAATCCCGATTTCACCCGGAACACTTCCGATATCCAAACATAGGCTTCCAATATATCAATCTTTACGTCTCGACCATTTCGAGACTCCTCGTCATGTCCCCGATCTCATCCGGGACTCAGAACTCCTTCGGTACATCAAAACTCATAAACTCATAATATAACTGTCATCGAAACATTAAGCGTGCGGACCCTACGGGTTCGAGAACAATGTAGACATGACCGAGACACGTCTCCGGTCAATAACCAATAGCGGGACCTGGATGCCCATATTGGCTCCTACATATTCTACGTAGATCTTTATCGGTCAGACTGCATAACAACATACGTTGTTCCCTTTGTCATCGGTATGTTACTTGCCCGAGATTCGATCGTCGGTATTCCTATACCTTGTTCAATCTCGTTACCGGCAAGTCTCTTTACTCGTTCTGTAATACATCATCCCGCAACTAACTCATTAGTTGCAATGCTTGCAAGGCTTAAGTGATTGCATTACCGAGAGGGCCCAGAGATACCTCTCCGACAATCGGAGTAACAAATCCTAATCTCGAAATACGCCAACCCAACATCTACCTTTGGAGACACCTGTAATGATCCTTTATAATCACCCAATTACATTGTGACGTTTGGTAGCACCCAAAGTGTTCCGCTGGCAAACGGGAGTTGCATAATCTCATAGTCATAGGAACATGTATATGTCATGAAGAAAGCAATAGCAACATACTAAACGATCGGGTGCTAAGCTAATGGAATGGGTCATGTCAATCAGATCATTCAACTAATGATGTGACCTCGTTAATCAAATAACAACACTTTGTTCATGGTTAGGAAACATAACCATCTTTGATTAACGAGCTAGTCAAGTAGAGGCATACTAGTGACACTAAGTTTGTCTATGTATTCACACATGTATTATGTTTCCGGTTAATACAATTCTAGCATGAATAATAAACATTTATCATGATAAAGGAAATAAATAATAACTTTATTATTGCCTCTAGGGCATATTTCCTTCAGTCTCCCACCTGCACTAGAGTCAATAATCTAGATTATACAGTAATGATTCTAACACCCATGGAGCCTTGGTGCTGATCATGTTTTGCTCGTGGAAGAGGCTTAGTCAACGGGTCTGCAACATTCAGATCCGTATGTATCTTGCAAATCTCTATGTCTCCCACCTGGACTAGATCTCGATGAAATTGAAGCGTCTCTTGATGTGCTTGGTTCTCTTGTGAATTCTGGATTCCTTTGCCAAGGCAATTGCACCAGTATTGTCACAAAAGATTTTCATTGGACCCGATGCACTAGGTATGACACCTAGATCGGATATGAACTCCTTCATCCAGACTCCTTCATTTGCCGCTTCCGAAGCAGCCATGTACTCCGCTTCACATGTAGATCCCACTACGACGCATTGTTTAGAACTGCACCAACTGACAGCTCCACCGTTTAATGTAAACACGTATCCGGTTTGCGATTTAGAATTGTTCGGATCAGTGCCAAAGCTTGCATCAACGTAACCATTTACGACGAGCTCTTTGTCACCTCCATATACGAGAAGCATATCCTTAGTCCTTTTCAGGTATTTCAGGATGTTCTTGACCGCTGTCCAGTGATCCACTCCTGGATTACTTTGGTACCTCCCTGCTAGACTTATAGCAAGGCACACATCAGGTCTAGTACACAACATTGCATACATGATAGATCCTATCGCTGATGCATAGGGAACATCTTTCATATTCTCTCTATCTTCTGCAGTGGTCGGGCATTGAGTCTTACTCAATTTCACACCTTGTAACACAGGTAAGAATCCTTTCTTTGCTTGATCCATTTTGAACTTCTTCAAAATTTTGTCAAGGTATGTTGTTTGTGAAAGTCCAATTAAGCATCTTGATCTATCTCTATAGATCTTAATGCCTAATATGTAAGCAGCTTCACCGAGGTCTTTCATTGAAAAACTCTTATTCAAGTATCCCTTTATGCTATTCAGAAATTCTATATCATTTCCAATTAATAATATGTCATCCACATATAATATCAGAAATGCTACAGAGCTCCCACTCACTTTCTTGTAAATATAGGCTTCTCCAGAAGTCTGTATAAAACCAAATGCTTTGATCACACTATCAAAAAGTTTATTCCAACTCCAAGAGGCTTGCACCAGTCCATAAATGGATTGCTGGAGCTTGCACACTTTGTTAGCTCCCTTTGGATTGACAAAACCTTCTGGTTGCATCATATACAACTCTTCTTCCAGAAATCCAGTCAGGAATGCAGTTTTGACATCCATCTGCCAAATTTCATAATCATAAAATGCGGCAATTGCTAACATGATTCGGACAGACTTAAGCATCGCTACGGGTGAGAAGGTCTCATCGTAGTCAATCCCTTGAACTTGTCGAAAACCTTTTGCGACAAGTCGAGCTTTGTAGACAGTAACATTACCGTCAGCGTCAGTCTTCTTCTTGAAGATCCATTTATTCTCAGTTGCTTGCCGATCATCGGGCAAGTCAACCAAAGTCCATACTTTGTTCTCATACATGGATCCCATCTCAGATTTCATGGCTTCAAGCCATTTTTCGGAATCTGGGCTCACCATCGCTTCTTCATAGTTCGTAGGTTCACCATGATCTAGCATCATGACTTCCAGAACGGGATTACCGTACCACTTTGGTGCGGATCTCGCTCTGGTTGATCTACGAGGTTCAGTGGTATCTTGATCTAAAGTTTCATGATCATTATCATTAGCTTCCTCACTAACTGGTGTAGGTGTCACTGAAACAGTTTTCTGTGATGTACTACTTTCCAGTAAGGGAGCAGGTACAGATACCTCGTCAAGTTCTACTTTCCTCCCACTCACTTCTTTCGAGAGAAACTCCTTCTCTAGAAAGTTTCCGAATTTAGCAACAGAAGTCTTGCCTTCGGATCTGTGATAGAAGGTGTATCCAATAGTTTCCTTTGGATATCCTATGAAGACACATTTCTCCGATTTGGGTTCGAGCTTATCAGGTTGAAGCTTTTTCACATAAGCATCGCAGCCCCAAACTTTTAGAAACGACAACTTTGGTTTCTTGCCAAACCACAGTTCATAAGGCGTCGTCTCAACGGATTTTGATGGTGCCCTATTTAACGTGAATGCGACCGTCTCTAGAGCGTATCCCCAAAACGATAGCGGTAAATCAGTAAGAGACATCATAGACCACACCATATCCAGTAAAGTACGATTACGACGTTCGGACACACCATTACGCTGAGGTGTTCCGGGTGGCGTGAGTTGGAAACTATTCCACAATTTTTCAAATGTACACCAAACTCATAACTCAAATATTCTCCTCCACGATCATATCGTAGAAACTTTATTTTCTTGTTACGATGATTTTCAACTTCACTCTGAAATTCCTTGAACTTTTCAAATGTTTCAGACTTATGTTTCATTAAGTAGATATACCCATATCTGCTTAAATCATCTGTGAAGGTGAGAAAATAACGATATCCGCCACGAGCCTCAATATTCATCGGACCACATACATCTGTATGTATGATTTCCAACAAATCTGTTGCTCTCTCCATAGTACCGGAGAACGGTGTTTTGGTCATCTTGCCCATGAGGCACGGTTCGCAAGTACCAAGTGATTCATAATCAAGTGGTTCCAAAAGTCCATCAGTATGGAGTTTCTTCATGCGCTTTACACCGATATGACCTAAACGGCAGTGCCACAAATAAGTTGCACAATCATTATCAACTCTGCATCTTTTGGCTTCAACATTATGAATATGTGTATTACTACTATCGAGATTCAATAAGAATAGACCACTCTTCAAGGGTGCATGACCATAAAAGATATTACTCATATAAATAGAACAACCATTATTCTTTGATTTAAATGAATAACCGTCTCGCATTAAACAAGATCCAGATATAATGTTCATGCTCAACGCTGGCACCAAATAACAATTATTTAGGTCTAATACTAATCCCGAAGGTAGATGTAGAGGTAGCGTGCCGACCGCGATCACATCGACTTTGGAACCGTTTCCCACGCGCATCGTCACCTCGTCCTTAGCCAATCTTCGCTTAATCCGTAGCCCCTGTTTCGAGTTGCAAATATTAGCAACAGAACCAGTATCAAATACCCAGGTGCAACTGCGAGCATTAGTAAGGTACACATCAATAACATGTATATCACATATACCTTTGTTCACCTTGCCATCCTTCTTATCCGCCAAATACTTGGGGCAGTTCCGCTTCCAGTGACCAGTCTGCTTGCAGTAGAAGCACTCAGTTTCAGGCTTAGGTCCAGACTTGGGTTTCTTCTCTTGAGCAGCAACTGGCTTGCCGTTCTTCTTGAAGTCCCCCTTCTTCTTTCCTTTGCCCTTTTTCTTGAAACTAGTGGTCTTGTTGACCATCAACAATTGATGCTCCTTCTTGATTTCTACCTCCGCAGCTTTCAGCATCGCGAAGAGCTCGGGAATAGTCTTGTTCATACCTTGCATATTATACTTCATCACGAAGCTCTTGTAGCTTGGTGGCAGTGATTGAAGAATTCTATCAATGACGCAATCATCTGGAAGATTAACTCCCAATTGAATCAAGTGATTATTATACCCAGACATTTTGAGTATATGCTCACTGACAGAACTGTTCTCCTCCATCTTGCAGCTATAGAACTTATTGGAGACTTCATATCTCTCAATCCGGGCATTTGCTTGAAATATTAACTTCAACTCCTGGAACATCTCATATGCTCCATGACGTTCAAAACGTCATTGAAGTCCCGATTCTAAGCCGTAAAGCATGGCACACTGAACTATCGAGTAGTCATCAGCTTTGCTCTGCCAGACGTTCATAACATCCGGCGTTGCTCCTGCAGCAGGCCTGGCACCCAGCGGTGCTTCCAGGACGTAATTCTTCTGTGCAGCAATGAGGACAATCCTCAAGTTACGGACCCAGTCCGTGTAATTGCTACCATCATCTTTCAACTTTGCTTTCTCAAGGAACGCATTAAAATTCAACGGAACAACAGCACGAGCCATCTATCTACAATCAATATAAACAAGCAAGATACTATCAGGTACTAAGTTCATGATAAATTTAAGTTCAATTAATCATATTACTTAAGAACTCCCACTTAGATAGACATCCCTCTAATCCTCTAAGTGATCACGTGATCCAAATCAACTAAACCATGTCCGATCATCATGTGAGATGGAGTAGTTTCATCGGTGAACATCATTATGTAGATCATATCTACTATATGATTCACGCTCGACCTTTCGGTCTCTGTGTTCCGAGGCCATATCTGTATATGCTTGGCTCGTCAAGTATAACCTGAGTATTCCGCGTGTGCAACTGTTTTGCACCCGTTGTATTTGAACGTAGAACCTATCACACCCGATCATCACGTGGTGTCTCAGTACGAAGAACTTTCGCAACGGTGCATACTCAGGGAGAACACTTCTTGATAATTTAGTGAGAGATCATCTTATAATGCTACCGTCAATCAAAACAAGATAAGATGCATAAAAGGATAAACATCACATGCAATCAATATAAGTGATATGATATGGCCATCATCATCTTGTGCTTGTGATCTCCATCTCCGAAGCACCGTCGTGATCACCATCGTCACCGGCGCGACACCTTGATCTCCATCATAGCATCGTTGTCGTTTCGCCAATCTTATGCTTCCACGACTATCACTACCGTTTAGTAATAAAGTAAAGCCTTACATCGCGATTGCATTGCATACAATAAAACGACAACCATATGGCTCCTGCCAGTTGCCGATAACTCGGTTACAAAACATGATCATCTCATACAATAAAATTTAGCATCATGTCTTGACCATATCACATCACAACATGCCCTGCAAAAACAAGTTAGACGTCCTCTACTTTGTTATTGCAAGTTTTACGTGGCTGCTACGACCTTAAGCAAGAACCAATCTCACCTACGCATCAAAACCACAACGATAGTTTGTCAAATAGACTCCGTTTTAACCTTCGCAAGGACCGGGCGTAGCCATACTTGGTTCAACTAAAGTTGGAGAGACAGTCGCCCGCAAGCCACCTATGTGCAAAGCACGTCGGGGAAACCAGTCTCACGTAAGCGTACGCGTAATGTTGGTTCGGGTCGTCTCGTCCAACAATGCCGCCGAACCAAAGTATGACATGCTGGTAGGCAGTATGACTTATATCGCCCACAACTCACTTGTGTTCTACTCGTGCAGATAACATCAACATAAATAACCTAGGCTCGGATACCACTGTTGGGTTTCGTAGTAATTTCAAAAATATTTTCCTACGCACACGCAAGATCATGTGATGCATAGCAACGAGGGGGAGAGTGTTGTCTACGTAACCACGCAGACCGACTGCGGAAGCATTGACGCAACGTAGAGGAAGTAGTCGTACGTCTTCACGACCCAACCGATCAAGTACCGAAACTACGGCACCTCCGAGTTCGAGCACACGTTTAGCTCGATGACGATCCCCGGACTCTGATCCAGCAAAGTGTCGGGGAAGAGTTTCGTCAGCACGACGGCGTGGTGACGATCTTGATGCACTACAGCAGCAGGGCTTCGCCTAAACTCTGCTACGGTATTATCGAGGAATATGGTGGCTGGGGGCACCGCACACGGCTAAGGAATAGATCACGTGGATCAACTTGTGTGTTTCTGGGGTGCCCCTGCCTCCGTATATAAAGGACTAGAGGGGGGAGGCTGGCCGGCCAAGTGTGGCGCGCCAGGAGAGTCCTACTCCCTCTGGGAGTAGGATTCCCCCCCCCCAATCCTAGTTGGAATAGGATTCCTTGAGGGGGGAAAGAGAGAGAGGGGGCCGGCCACCTCTCCTAGTCCTAATAGGACTAGGGGAAGGGGGGAGGCGCACAGCCACCTTGGGCTGCCCCTTTCTCCTTTCCACTAAAGCCCACTAAGGCCCATATAGCTCCCGGGGGGGTTCCGGTAACCTCCCGGTACTCCGGTAAAATCCCGATTTCACCCGGAACACTTCCGATATCCAAACATAGGCCTCCAATATATCAATCTTTACGTCTCGACCATTTCGAGACTCCTCGTCATGTCCCCGATCTCATCCGGGACTCCGAACTCCTTCGGTACATCAAAACTCATAAACTCATAATATAACTATCATCGAAACCTTAAGCGTGCGGACCCTACGGGTTCGAGAACAATGTAGACATGACCGAGACACGTCTCCGGTCAATAACCAATAGCGGGACCTGGATGCCCATATTGGCTCCTACATATTCTACGAAGATCTTTATCGGTCAGACCGCATAACAACATACGTTGTTCCCTTTGTCATCGGTATGTTACTTGCCCGAGATTCGATCGTCGGTATTCCTATACCTAGTTCAATCTCGTTACCGGCAAGTCTCTTTACTCGTTCTATAATACATCATCCCGCAACTAACTCATTAGTTGCAATGCTTGCAAGGCTTAAGTGATTGCATTACCGAGAGGGCCCAGAGATACCTCTCCGACAATCGGAGTAACAAATCATAATCTCGAAATACGCCAACCCAACATCTACCTTTGGAGACACCTGTAATGCTCCTTTATAATCACCCAGTTACGTTGTGACGTTTGGTAGCACCCAAAGTGTTCCGCCGGCAAACGGGAGTTGCATAATCTCATAGTCATAGGAACATGTATATGTCATGAAGAAAGCAATAGCAACATACTAAACGATCGGGTGCTAAGCTAATGGAATGGGTCATGTCAATCAGATCATTCAACTAATGATGTGACCTCGTTAATCAAATAACAACACTTTGTTCATGGTTAGGAAACATAACCATCTTTGATTAACGAGCTAGTCAAGTAGAGGCATACTAGTGACACTAAGTTTGTCTATGTATTCACACATGTATTATGTTTCCAGTTAATACAATTCTAGCATGAATAATAAACATTTATCATGATATAAGGAAGTAAATAATAACTTTATTATTGCCTCTAGGGCATATTTCCTTGAGTTAACCCGCTCCCCTGGCTTGGGAGTGGGAATCCGCTGGTTGGACTCCGGTTCCTGGCAGGCGGCGGTGGTGGAGATGTATCCCGCGGTTCTGAGCTCCTGGATGACGCCCTTCGTAGTGGTGGAGGACGCCCACTAGCCCTTCAAGGTGGCTTCGGAGATCGCCGAGGAGGGAGCTATAAGCGATGGTGGACTGGCGAGAGCTTCAGAGCGAATCTAGGTGCTAGAGCTCTGGAGGCTGTGCGTAATGGCGAGGAATGGAAGTGTGGGGAAGATGGTACTATTATCCCTTGCTCTTATAGGTCTGTGAAAGACCAAGAGTCCCGCTTGCCACACTAGATTAATCGCCATGTTTGAGCCGTGGGCGCAGTAATGTGTACGTGAGATGAAATGAATCTTGATGATATCCCCTAAAATACGGAGCATGATCTCTACCTTGATACGACGTGCCAATGAGAAAACCGCCTCGGGCCGCGATTCGAGTAACAATAACTGACTTGCGTTGGTATAAGTGGCGACGCTTCGAAAAAGTTGTCATGTTATAAACATTGTTCGCACTCAAGTAGTAAAGCCTTCAGGGCTAAGCTATCCAAAAGACCTCGGTTGACAAAGCGTGGACTTTGAAGCGTGCGGTCGACGGGCTGCCCCATTAGAGGGAGAGCTCGGAAGAATTGCCTTGCGCAAATAAGACAACAGATTTGTGTGGGTGATCACCGGAAAAAAGAACTATCCTGTCAAGCCGAAGTCATCTGTCCGAGAAGAATTGTTGTCCCCGGCTTTGAAGACAGTTCAGGGCTACTGACGGTGTCATGGACTAGGGGTGCCAACCTAGTTGGCCCACAGTCCACATGCCGAGCTTATGGTCCACCAATCTCGCAAGGAATAACTTCATAGGCCTCAAACTTTGGCGTGGTGGAGTCGGACGCTGTTGACGACTTGGCGTGCACCCTAAGGATTATTTCGATTATTGGCATGTTTATCCCTAGATGGCAACCGACCATATGTAACCCTAGATACCCCAGCATCTATATAAAAGCTGAGGGGTTTAGACCGTAGGGGCGAATTCATTATTACACACCTCAAGGTTAGAACACAACATACGATCTCGAGGTAGATCAAGCCTATACTCAATAAATCATCATCAATACAATCAAAACAAGACGTAGGGTTTTACCTCTTCGAGAGGGCCCGAACCTAGGTAAATATTGTCTCCTTCGTCTCCTGTTGCCCATCGATCCAAGATACATAGCTCAGGGCCCCTACCCGAGGTCTGCTGGTTTAAGTATCGACAACCGTGTTACAGGTGACGTTTGAGCAACCCCAAAGTCCATCGGACAGTAAAAGTGACTATGATACTCTCATGGTCTAAGGGGCATGAAGGATGACATTGACAAGCGTCGTCGGCACTCGATTTGGGAAGAAAACGAGTCTAGAGCACGTCATGCACACAACCAAGGACGCCTAAAAAAGCTATGCCACGTACATATAGATCATTGTCATGCAGACGTGTCTCATTCTTGTGACTCACAGAGGATGATAAAGGGCCGTGCCACAGTAGCCACAAGACTAGCAAGCGTGCCGCCAAGAAGTAGATCGGTGATGATTAATTACTCTTTTTTCCGCAGTCACGGTATATGTTTCAAATATTTCGTGCAATTAAGAACCTATGAACCTCCGTTCCTTTATCATTTTTTGTTTTTATGCATTCTTAAATATTTTGTGCGGCCTGGAAAACTTATAATTATTGAAATCGTGTGAACATCGTCACAAACAACTTCTTAGGTCAACCGCAAAAATAGAACTGACTTCTTAGGAGTATATCTCACATGATTTGTCAATACAAATCACCTGTTATAAATCACACATGATACAACCCTTCAACCATAAATTGGCTAGTGGCTCAGGCCTGTTTTGGAATGCTAAGTGTAGATAGTTGTATACCAGGCTTCAAGTCCTAAACTTGATATTTGTGCTCACATTTTCTTGAATTTATTCCAGGCCTACCGGCAACGTGCGTTCAGTGAGAGGAGACGTTCTTGTTGACTATAAAGGCATATGTAGTGATTTGGTCAATCTCAATATGATGTGTCGGCTTAATCTCTCGAAGATGCTCATATGATTAACATGTGTGTGCAAATACTCATAAATGTGAGTGTATATGCGTATATACAAGGGTCTGTACCGCGTTAAAAATACTCCCTTCGTCCCATAATATGAAAGTGTTTTTGATACTACACTAATATGAAAAACACTCCTACATTATATTATAATAAGACGGAGGGAGTACGTAATAAGGTAGACAAATGGTCTAACTTCAAAAAAAAAAGGTAGACAAATGGTCTACTTTCCTTTATTTCCAAAAAAATACGTGGGAGACCGCACACGTGGTCACGCACGCACACGGGCACACGATACCCTGTGAGACCGCACACGTTGTCCCTCCTTTTTTTACCACGAACACCCCATTCACCGCGAAAATAATGCCAACTCTGTTTCAGGCACCCTTCGATATTTTTGCTTTAAAAAAAAAAACTCTGATCAGGCACCCGCTACATAACCAGTGAGAACCCTGAAACCCTAGAAAATCGCACGTTCATCCCACTTTCCTCTCCAGTCCACCCAAAGTCCGACGAGCAACCACCCGGCCATGGCGACCACCGACATCCGCCTCTCCATCGGGCACCAGACCCGCTTCGCCCTCCGCCTAGCCTCCGCCATCTCCTCGCCCTCCCACGCCAAGGGCTCCGCTGGCAACGCCGCCTTCTCCCCGCTCTCGCTCCACGTCGCGCTTAGCCTCGTCGCGGCCGGCGCCGGCGGCGCCACCCGCGACCAGCTCGCCGCCGCGCTCGGGTCCGCGGAGAAAGGCGGGTCCGAGGACCTCCACGCGCTCGCCGAGCAGGTGGTTCAGGTCGTGCTCGCCGACGCGTCGGGCGCCGGCGGCCCGCGGGTCGCCTTCGCCAACGGCGTCTTCGTCGACGCGTCGCTCAAGCTCAAGCCTTCCTTCAAGGATCTCGCCGTGGGCAAGTACAAGGCCGAGACGCAGTCCGTGGACTTCCAAACTAAGGTGATCCCCTTCCTTGTCTAGCTAGTTCTTGCAACGACGGCAAGATCCTTCACCAGAAAAAAAAATACACAGTACAGATTTGCTCATTATTTGTGCACATCACTAGCTGGTAGTTCATCTACTCGTGTCTTTACAGTTCGCCGTGTCATTCTTTCTCCGAAAGTGGTTGTTTTGTGCAGGTGTGATGTAGATATGGATATGGGGTGGTATTTCGATAGGTCTTTTAACCATTCTAGATTTGTAATTTAGTGGTTTCCATACTGTTTTGTTGAACACCAGGAGCTTTGGTACTGTTGTATGGAGTTGCTACATATACGTATAGGTAGCTATAGAAGAGCATTGCTGAAGCCTCTTGTCTTTCGGCTGTTTTGGTAAATGCAATAAATTCGACTGAATGTTCTACTGCTAAGCGTTCAGGCCTGTGCAAATTATTTCCTTATCAAGCTTTAAAATGTGATGAACTACTGATGCCGTGCCAAAAGAGCTCAATTTAATCATTGAAGTATAGGTGTTTACTAAACAGTAGAAATTAATGGAACTTTGGAAGTATTACTTTTTATGGTGTCATGTTGCTAACTTGCTCTTTAGATTTCCCCTTTGTACAGATAATTTACACACTGGAACTTGCATTAGTGCGGTTTTGGCATAGCTAGTCCGTTACTTTTGAGATGAAATATACTCCTTTTTAGAAGTGCAATTTTCATAGTGTGCTATCTAGTGATTTGAAGCCTGGGGAATTTGTTGATATTGACATTTTTAGGCTCTTGAGTGTAGTATGTATGTTAGATCAATAGGAATGCCCAGGGCATTCCAAATTCGTTGGCCTGTATTTAAGCGTTTTCAGGGTCTTTTTGTCGTTTTCATTTATTACCTTCATGGGGATTTTGTTTCTAAGATAATGTACAAAAATAAACTAAAGATTACTGGATTAGAATTGTCAAAAAATCAGTAGTGGTATTGCACAATGTCGCTCCTAGTTGGTGTGATGACCATTTAAATGAGTATACATTTCGAGCAACTTTAAATGAGCATTAGTATGATTTTTCAGTTGTTCTAAGTATTGATGTATTTTGCAATGGTCCAGGCTGCTGAAGTTGCTGGTCAGGTGAACTCCTGGGTAGATAAAATCACAACAGGTCTCATCAAAGAGATCCTCCCTGCAGGGTCTGTTGACAATACCACTAGACTGGTTCTTGGTAATGCCCTTTATTTCAAAGGAGCCTGGACTGAGAAGTTTGACGCGTCCAAGACAAAAGATGAGAAGTTCCACCTCCTTGATGGGAGCTCAGTTCAAACACCATTCATGTCCAGTACAAAGAAGCAATACATTTCGTGTTCTGACAGCTTGAAGGTACTGAAGCTTCCTTACCAGCAAGGCGAGGACAAGAGGCAGTTCTCCATGTACATTCTTCTTCCAGAAGCACAGGATGGTCTCTGGAACTTGGCCAACAAGTTGAGCACCGAACCAGAGTTCTTGGAGAACCATATCCCAATGCAGAAGGTTCCTGTCGGGCAGTTCAAGCTTCCGAAGTTCAAGATATTGTTTGGATTTGAAGCGTCTGATATGCTCAAAGGTTTGGGTCTCCAGCTGCCGTTCAGCGCAGAGGCTGATCTTTCGGAGATGGTGGATTCATCGGCGGGCTTATACGTCTCGTCCGTTTTCCACAAGTCGTTTGTCGAGGTGAACGAAGAAGGCACCGAGGCTGCCGCGGCAACTGCTTCTGTGGTCACACTTAGGTCACTGCCAATAGAGCCCGTGAAGGTGGATTTCGTCGCGGATCACCCTTTCCTCTTCCTTATCCGAGAAGACCTCACAGGCGTGGTGCTATTCGTCGGTCATGTGTTCAATCCCTTGGTGTCTCCATGATGTGTTTGCTCTGGATCGCTGCATTGGCAGTGACCTCAACTATCACATGTGAGTGGAGGGGGTTTCAACTTTAGATCATGCTGCCTGTGCAATAAATCCGGTGGATGTTTTTTGTTTTCGAATAATGGCTTGCTTGATGTATGGAGGTTGTGGTGAGTTAGTGACAATAATCCAGGATTGCTGTGGAGTTTTGTGCTTTCAGTTGCTTGATGCATGAGATGGAGGTTGTGGTGAGTTAGTGACAATAATCCAGGATTGCTGTGGAGTTTTGTGCTTTCAGTTGCTTGATGCATGAGATGGAGGTTGTGGTGAGTTAGTGACAATAATCCAGGATTGCTGTGGAGTTTTGTGCTTTCAGTTGCTCGATGCATGAGATGCCCATGCTGGCCAAATGCTTCTTAGCGAAGTATGAGCCATGGTCTTTGCATAATTTGCGAGAATGATCTGGATTATTTTGTTAATCTGGATTGTTAGACGAGTGGGTTTGGTTGATCAGGCGCCGAGAGCGACGTTGTCCTCCGTGGCCCTATCGTTGTCAGTCCACGATATGCTGAAATTTTAAACCCTGTCCCTTCTGAGTGTCTCGAGTATTGACTCCTGAATTTCACAGACAGAAAGATTCCACAATGGTTCATAATTTATTGACTCCTGAACTTCTCAATAGGTAAGATGAGCCCACGATATGCTGAAATCTGATATTAATATGCACAACTCAAATTGCTCAATAATATGAGAGTCTCTTATCTGAACCGAGTGCATATCTCAACACCTGGAGCCCTGCACGTAAATGGATACACTGAATCGTAGCAAGAACCACAATGCAGAAACACACAAACTCATCTGAACTGAAAGGTCGAAACGAAACTGATCAAGCTGTAGTGTCTCTTATTTGCCTACAACACATATACATGGTACAAAGATGATGTGATGACACGGGTTACAGATGATCTACCAGTTCTCAAATCAGCAGAGATAGTCAACACAGCATTGGAGCAACACAAGGTCACATCCAAAAGGCCAAACCGTTGTACTACAACATTGGAAGTACAGAGACCAACTAGTACAACAAAGTAACATTTGTGGGCGGGCTATCAAGCACCGCGGTACCCTATCCCTTCTGAGAGTCTCGAGTAGCTTGGCATCTTACGGTCAACTTATAGAAGAACTGCTTCGTCGAGAGGTTTTGCACCGTCACATAGCATACACTATCTCCCCGCTGCTTTCGACGTCGAGGTCGGCGTCTGAATCAAGGTCGTCCATGTCGTCGTCAAGGTCGAGACCGTCGTTCAGGAACTGGTTGATCCGAGAACCGGCCGCCGGGATGGTGGCCTCCGCCAGGATCTGCATGATCTCGTCCATGCTCTGCATCGGCTGTTCAGGCTCCTCATACTGGCTGCTCATGGTGCTGTCGTCCACCAGGTCAGCTGGGAGGTTCTTCAAGAACCACGGATGGTTTCTTATCTCAGGGATTGTGATTCTCTGCAAAAGTTATCAACCTTAAAATAAACTGCACGCAACAATCTAGTGACAACACTACATGGTTAGTAGATATAAGTACTACTCACGGTAGCTGGGTTGCCAACGAAAATCTTGGCGATAAGATCTCGACACTCGGAAGATATGTGCACGTAATCTGGAATCGAGTACTGCACACTCAATATCCTCTGGCAAAGCAAGCTCATTAGTTTGTGATCAGAACAGAGATGGTCAAGAGATTAAGATAGCTATAAGAATGGGAACCTGAATTGTCTTCCTAAAATTCTTGGGCTCATCAGGATCCTCAAAGGGATATGCACCAACTAGCATAACATAGAGCGTCACTCCACAGGACCACACATCCGCAATCTTCATTTCATCGAAGAACAAAGGATTAGCGGCAGGTAGCTTGAGATGACACATCGCAGAGTCTAGTAGTACCATGGGATTATACATCATGCATCTCACGAATGGAAATCTTCACAATGCAAATATGGTTGGAGAAAAATGGGCATGAACATTACACAAAACAACAGGATCAGGATATCATGAAAAGTAATATTTACATGGAGCAGCAATATGTATGCTTCAAGGCCTTTAGTTTCAGAAACAAAAAAATTCGGACGTCACCGAGATATGCGGAATTTTGGAAATTCCGCGTATTTCAGAAATTATTTGGCATTTTGAATTTTCAAATTTAATGAATTTTAACCTAATTTGATTTTTTAATTTGAACTGGACTCGAAATTTCAGGGCTATAAGTATTTCATACCCCGCCGAAATATGCGAAATTTTCAATGAAATTTCGTTGAAATTTTAAACCCTGGTATGCATACCTTTCCATCATATTCCTTCTTGAGAAGAACCTCCGGAGCAATGTACGCCGGTGTTCCAACCGTAGATTTTGGTTGCGAATGAAGAACCGACGACTGCAAATACACGAAACAGGAATGAGGAATGAGTAGAATAACAGGTCGATACACTAGGACACAAAAAACTACTAGGATGGCAAGCAGAGCATAACCCCCATTCTGGCATGTAAACAGAGTAAATACTATGTTGATTGCTGAAAACTGAAAGCCTGCGCGACAGTGAAGCAAGTATCTTGTTTTAGTAAGTTATGTACTCCCTCCGTCCGGAAATACTTGTCGGAGGAATGGATGTATCTAGACGTATTTTAGTTCTAAATACATCCATTTTTATGCATTTCTTCGACAAGTATTTCCGGACGGAGGGAGTACCTTGGAATAGCCAAAGTCGCATATCTTGAGGCGAGGAGCCGTGCTCCCGTCCAGCAGCGTGTTCTCCAGCTTCAAGTCACGATGGCATACTTGCTTAACAAAAGACGAAACCATTTCAGTCGTAGCTACCGTAACAGCCTAACAAACTGTGGAATCGCCCGAAAAGGAAAGAGTACCATGGAGTGGCAGTAGCTGACTCCTGAGAGCAGCTGCTGGAAGAAGAAACGCGCCTGAAAAGTCAGAGGCTTGGGCGGTTAGTACAGTGATCGATCACTAGTAGTCCACGTATGAGAAACGGAGAACGTCATGGCGAAGGAAGGAAGGGGGAGGGTGATGGGCGGACCTCGTCCTCGCTGAACCTGCCGGCGTTGCAGATGCGCTCGAAGAGCTCCCCGCCGGAGGCGTACTCCATGACGATGGCGAGGTGCGTGGGCGTGAGGATGACCTCCTTGAAGCGGATGATGTTGGGGTGGCGCAGCGACCGGTGGTTGATGATCTCCCGCTGCACGTTCTCGTCAATCTGCTTACACGAACGCAAGCTCTTCAGCTCTGATTCCGTCCCGCGCAGGGAGACGAAGAACTAGCGATGCTCTGGTAGTAGAAGTAGTAGGAGTACCTTCTCCCCTCGCTCGATGTACTTGACGGCGACGAGCTGGCCGTCGGCGCGGTTGCGCATGAGGCGCGCGACGCCGAAGTTGCCGGAGCCGATGTCCTTGACGAGCTCGTAGCGGTCGCCGTCGTGCATTATGGGCATGTCCATGCCCGGCCCCACCGTCAGCGCCGCCCGGTCCATCCCCTCCCTCCCCTCTCCCCTTCCCTTCCACCCACCGCCGGCGCCGGGAGCAAAGCAACCGAGCTCGCTCCTCCCGTGACCCCGCGATCCAAGAGAGAGAGACACACACACCTTGCCTTCTCCCCTTTAGTTTAGTTAGCTGATGATGATGAGCTCCAGCTCCGGGGTGGTGGACTGGATTGGGCGGAGGAGAAAACCCACCTCGTGATCTCTCTCTATCGCCTCGCGCTTTTCACCCCGCGCCCACGCCCCGCCGGCAGCCTTTATTTCTCTATTAATAAAATCGCCGCGCTCTGGTTTCTTCTCCTCCCTGTCGCTCTGCGTGATCGCTCGATCTTTAAAATATTTTTCTCTCCGCTCTGCTTCGCAGGCGAACTATCCAGTTCCAGTCCGGTGGGGAAGACGGGCGGGGGGCGTGTCGCGTCCTCCTAGCCCAGCCCCCCGCTAACCGACGTGTGGGCCGGTGGGCGCTGGGCCCCGCGCGTCGGCCTTGTCACGGGAGGGCGCCGGTGGTGTGCACGTAAGCGGCGTCGGTCAATGACGTGCAGACCCGGCGCGGTGGGGTACGGGCGGGACCGGGATGTCGGTGTCTGTTGTAGGACGGTGGCGTGGGCGTGGGCGTAGGCGTAGGGTGGTGGGGGAGGCTGAAAATATCTGGAGGGGTGGCTGGAAGGCGTACCGCGTGGAGCACGGGCGACAGCCTGAACTTCTTCAGGTCGGTTAGTTGAGCGGACCGCCGCTCTATGCGTATCGGATGGTGATCGGGTGACGTGTTGTGCGCGTGGACGGCTCCGATTGATTTAGCGCTGTGGGTGTGTTCTCATTTCGGCACCAGCGGCTCGAGTTGATCGGCTGACTCGCTGTAGCTAATGACTGCATTAGGTTGGGTCGGTTTGGTTTGCCGTCTTGACTAGGGCATCTCCAATCCAAAACCCAAACGGGCAACATTATTTGTCCGCTTATAAAATGTTTATGTTCGGACGTGTTCGTAAAATTTAGATCGATGCGCAGAGACCTAACGCAAGGCTTTAAAAAATCCCCTGCTTATCAGCCTCCTTTTTCTTTTCTTTTTGTAAGTCGTTTTTTTTCTTCAGACATTGAAATGATTCAAATATCAATTTTGCAATACGATTATAATTCAAATACAAATGTTACAACTCATACATAAAAAACTTTCAAATTACATAGCTTAAACTAAACTTCAATTTATTCAGACTCGTGCTCTATTGATTTTAATGAAACACTAGCAATGTTCCATTGGGTCATTTGGAAGTTGCGTGTGAGTTTCTGATTACAAATCTTAAACTCCATCGCATCTTGTTCCGAGAGATCGACAATTCCAAGATAACTCATGTGTTCTACATTGCGAACACCCTCACAACATCCTAGTATTGATCCCTGCTAATGCCTTTAAGACCAGCTCATGTATTGATGATGAGTGTGAATTTAATGGGACAGGGGCTGGCCGTCGTCGATTTCAAAGTGATTGGTTCACAAATGATTTCTTGTTGGAATATTCACCTCTCACAAATCTTGCCTATTGCTTGCCTTGTTTTCTCTTTTCGAAGAAGCCAATTGGAAAGTGTGGTTCAGACATATTCACGATCAAAGGATTTGATAAGTGGAAACAGGTTAACAATAGAAAAGAATGTGCTTTCCTCATGCATATGGCACTACTCCCAACTCAGCTCACAGTTTTGCAGTTCTGTGTTATGAAAACCTGAAAAATAAAATGAGTCATGTTGATGAGGTGATTAGAAAAGAAACTAAGAAGATGGTTCTTGATGCAAGACTAAGGCTAAAGACTTCCATTGATGCCATGAGGAGAATAATTTAATTTCAAACATTTAGAAATTTTTAATACTTGATGTCTAATAATTATTCTATGTTGATTGCATCAGGTGGTTAATGTTCCAAGCATGTCTGAGGAAATGATGAATCCGAGGATTCCAAGAACCAAAGTAATTTCAAGGAAATGATTAAGCTTTTGGCTTCTTATAATAAGGATGTACATGAAGTTTTACAGAATGCTCCAAGAAATGCAAAGTACACCTCACCAACTATTCAAAAGGAAATTGCTAGCATATTTCCTGAAAAAGTGAAGACCTCAATTAAAGAAGAACTTGGTCATAGCAAATTTTCTATCATGATTGATGAATGTAGAGATGAGTCTAAAAAAGAACAGATGGCAGTAGTTCTTCGTTTTGCAAACATAGAAGGGGTGATAAGAGAACATTTTCTTGATCTTATTCATGTTAGAGACATTAGTGCTTTGACTCTCAAAAACACAATTATTACCATCCTAGTTGATAATGGGTTGAATGTGAAAGATATTAGAGGCTAAGGATACGACGGGGCTAGCAATATGAGGGGAGAGCGGAATGGGCTAAAAGCTCTAATTCTCAAAGAGTGCCCATATGCATACTATATTCATTGCCTAGCTCATCAACTCCAATTGGCTCTTGTTGCTGCTTCAAGGGAGGTACATGAGGTCCATAATTTTTCTCACGATGCCAATTTTATAGTAAATACAGTTAGTGCATTTCCCAAATGCAATGAGGAGCTGCTAGAAAACCAGGCTGTTGAAATTGCTAGAGAGATTGAATTAGGAGAGCTTGGCACAGGAAGAGAGTCCAATCAAATAGGATCTTTACAAAGGGTCGGGGACACGAGGTAGAGTTCCCACAACAAATCCATCAAAAGTTTGTTAAAGATGTTTACCGCAACAATTTCAGTGCTAAGAAGTGTAGCAGCTGATCGTTCAGCTACAAGGAACTCAAGAGGAGATGCTAGAGGTTCCCTAAAAATCCTAATGACGCTTGATTTTGTGTTCATTATACACCTCATGTAAAGAATCATGAAAATCACAGATGTCTTGTGTCTTGTGTTAGATCGTGTTTCTAACACGAAGGAGTTGCTTGCTGAACTGAGAGATGATGGGTGGGACCGTCTTTTTGAAGATGTAAAATCGTTTTGTGCGAAACATGAGATTGACATCCCGGAGATGGATCAAAAGTATGTCTCTTCCCCTATCTGTCTATGATTATTTGAATTAAAATGTAGAGATTTAGTCACTTACCTACTTACTCATCAATGTCTAGATCATGCAACTAATTCATGTTTTTCATATATATTGCAATTTTAGATATGTTGATGTGACAAAATCTCGAAATGAGCATGACAACACCATAGTTCTCCATCATTACAAAGTAGATGTGTTTAATGTTGCAATAGATCAACAAGTGATAGAATTGAATGATCGATTTAGTTCTCAAGTAACTGAGCTTTTAGATCTTTGTTCGTGTAATACCCTCGATGCGACTATAGCTCCCACGTGTCGAGGCACGACTTAGAGATATAATCGCATTGAAGGCATATGCCGCAAGTTAGGCAATCTTCACAACATCCCATGTAATATGATAATAAAAGGGGAGACAACATAGTTGGCTTACACTCGCCACGTCAATCAAGTGCATAAAATAACATTATATCATCCAAACACTCATGGCCCGACTACGGCGCCAAAATAAAAGAGAACCCAACATGCGACAACGGTCTCGTTCACCCCCAACCGGGCACCACTACTGATCATCGGGAAAGGAAACATAGTAACGTTGAGAGTCTTCGTCGAACTCCCACTTGAGCTCATACGCGTCTGCTGGAGCGGAATCATCAGGCCCTGCATCTGGTGTAATAGTAATCTGTGAGCCACAGGGACTCAGCAATCTCGCACCCTCGCGATCAAGACTATTTCAGCTTATAGGTAAGGCAAGGTAAAATATAAGTGGAGCTGCAGCAAGCGACTAACATAAATGGTGGCTAACTTATTCGCAAAAGAGAGCGAGAAGAGGAGGCAAAGCGCGTGCGAGAAACTAGCGAGCAACCTACGCAAACATTACTCCAACACCATGTCCACTTCCCGGACTCCGCCGAGAAGAGGCCATCACGGTAACACACTCAGTTGATTCATTTTAATTAATTAAGGTTCAAGTTATCTACAACCGGACATTAACAAATTCCCATCTGCCCATAACCGCGGGCACGGCTTTCGAAAGTTCAATCCCTGCAGGGGAGTCCCAACTTAGCCCATGACAAGCTCTCACGGTCAATGAAGGAATAGACCTCCTCCCAAGACATTCCGATCAGACTCGGTATCTCGGTAACTCAAGACACTTCGACAGGTTAAAACAAGACCAGCAACACCACCCGAACGTGCCGACAAATCCCGATAGGAGCTGCACATATCTCTTTCTCAGGGCACACTCAGATTCTCTTAGGTACGGGTAGGCCAGCCCAGAGTTGCCCCTGGTGGCCACCGGTAG
>NC_041386.1:541436777-541439131 GCF_002162155.2 Triticum dicoccoides | reverse complement strand
ATGACCCTTGAGTCTGCAGAACCCAAGGGAAAGAAAAGGCTAGGTGGAAAATGGTAAAATCAATGTTGGGCATTGCTGGAAAAGCTTTAATCAAGGCGAAATATCAAGGGGTTCCCATTATAACCCAACTGCGTAAGGAATGCAAAATTCGGGAACATAACACCGATATGACAGAAACTAGGGCGGCAAGAGTGGAACAAAACACTAGGCAAGAGGCCGAGCCTTCCACCCTTTACCAAGTATATAGATGCATTAAGATAACATGGCAATATAATGATATCCCAACAAGTAAATAAAAGATGTTCCAACAAGGAACGGCCTTCAATCTTCACCTGCAACTAGCAACGCTATAAGAGGGGCTGAGCAAAGCGGTAACATAGCCAATCAACGGTTTGCTAGGACAAGGTGGGTTAGAGGTTTGAAATGGCAATTTGGGAGGCTTGCAAGCAAGTGGTAGACATCATAGCATTGGCATAGCGAGCAAACTAGCATAGCAAAGATAGTAGTGATTTCGAGGGTATGATCATCTTTCCTGCATAGTTGTCAGAGTTGACTGGATCCTCGAAAGCAAACTCAACGGGCTCCTCGTTAGCGAACTCATCTCCCGGCTCTACCCAAACAAGACAAACAAGCAACAAGGATACAATCAACCACGTGCAAGGCCAAGCAATATGATGAAATGATGATATGCTATGCGGGATGCGAAATGCAAGGTATGACAGGAAATGCATGAACCTGGCCTCAACTTGGAAATCCAAGTATGCCACTGGAAAGATGAGATGAAATCGCTTGAAAACGATATAAAGAACGCCGGAATCGGAGTTACGGTTTGGAAATGGCAAGCGTTTCAAAAATGACACCGGTCTGCGATTTACGGCAAGTAGGCCTCTAAATGCAAAGAAATGAACATGCTACAGCACCCAAACATGACAACAAAATACATGACAGGGAAGAATTCAAGATTCTTAACAAAAGTCTAGCACCGAGCTACGGCCAAATCATCCATTAACAGATTCAAACAAGCATAGCAAAAACGCAAATAGTAAAACAGATATCAGACTTAGTGAAATTAACACTTGTCTGGAATTTCAGATCATATAGCCCTCTTCGGAGCAACAAAACAACATGCTACAGGACCTGAACATGACAAAGAAAGACATGGCATAGAGCTACTCAACAAGCTTAACAAAAGTCCCTTAGTGACCTTGAGCCAAAAGGGATCACAAAATATACTAACAAGCACACGAACATAGCAAAAACATAATCAGTTTCCATACTTAGTGAAAACTGGGACATCCTGAAACATAACTCACGAAGGCATGTTTACGAGCTCGATGCGCTCACCACAGTGCAAGTCATGGCAAGATAAGCATACATCCCTTAAGAAGGCACAAAATGCAAGCTAGATATGGCAAGAACAATGGCATAGCATGCACAGATCAACTACAACATCACCGGCAAAATCGCAAACAAGTTGACGATCTGCCCAGATTCGCAACGAAGCAAAAGTAGAGCTCGATTGACTCAAGCTAGGGTGCTCCATAATTGCAAACAAAGACATGGATGGATAGAGCACTACAATATTAACAAAAATCCCTTACTGATCATCCTCAAAAGAGGCACGGATCACTAGGAAACAACATGAACATATGGCATCATGAGATAAACAGCTCCAGAACTTGGTGAAATCACTAAGTCCTTGAAAACAGAATTAGCAAGTGCACCACTTTGCAAGCTTGCACAAGTCACCACACACATCCTAAAAATACATGGGTTGCACCTCTGGAGAGATGAAAAAACCCTTAACAAAACATATGTAGAACTCACGGGCATAGCATGCACACAAAAATCATGGCAAAAATGACAAAAGTGCTAAACGGAGTAGCAGATCTGACAATTAACTCAAGTAGCCCTTTTCTAACAGCATTTCGGGCATCAAGATGAACTCAAATGAAAATGATGCAATGGAATGAAATGATGTACTCTCTGAGATGAACATTTTGATATGCTATATGCATGAATCGGAGCTACGGATGCAAAGTTACGGGGCCTTGAACAGGAGCATATAGATCAAGAATTTCGGGACGGGAAAAAAATGACCTAGGGTTACTGTTCACCCCGATCCAGATCTGGATCCTCCCGGTCACTGTAGCGGCGGCGGCGAGCCGAGGAAGAACGGCGGCGGGGCGAGGCCGAACGGCAAGCTCGCTGGCGTGGCGCGGCTTGGCGGCGGTCGGAGTAGGCGGCGGCGGCCGGCGCGCGGCAAGGCGGCGGGGTCCTCCGCGGGAGGCGGCGGCGGCGGGTCGCGGCTTCGGCGGGCGGCTGTCGACGGCGGCGAGCGCGAGGGGCGCGGC
>NC_041386.1:541426760-541436272 GCF_002162155.2 Triticum dicoccoides | reverse complement strand
GTGGGCGGCGAGGCGGCGGAGCCGGCGACGTGCTTGGGCGGCGCGGGCGAGCCGGTGGAGGCGGGTGGCGGCGTGGGCCTCGGGGGCCCGACCTGGGCTTCCCGGGCCGGCGACGGCGATGAAGTGGGGCGGCGGCGCGGTCCAATGCCAGCGTGACACGTGGCGGCGGGAGGCGGACTGGACAATGTCCGTCGGCGGGAATATGTCCGGCGCGCGAGAGGACGACTGGATCTAGGGTTAGGGACGAAATGAACCCAAGATTTCGGAGGAGGGGCTATAAATAGGCATAGAGGGAGCTAGAGAGTCCAAATGAGGTGCGGTTTTCGGCCACGTGATTGTGATCGAACATGGAGCAGAGTTTGGTGGGTTTTGGGCCAAATTGGAGGGGTGTTGGGCTGCAACACACACGAGGCCTTTTCGGTCCCTCGGTTAACCGTTGGAGTATCAAACGAAGTCCAAATGGTACGAAACTTGACAGGCGGTCTACCGGTAGTAAACCAAGGCCGCTTGGCAAGTCTCGGTCCAATCCGAAAATGTTTAATCCCCACACACGAAAGAAGCTAGAAATGACCACCGGAGGAGAACGAAGCGCCGGAATGCAAAACGGACAATGGGGAAAATGCTCGAATGCAAGAGATAAACACGTATGCAAATGCAATGCACATGATGACATGATACGAGATGCATGACAACGATAACAACACACGGAGACAAAGACCCGAACCCGAGAAAATAAAATAACTTAACACCGGAAACGGCAAGAGTTGGAGTACAAATAGGGAAAGTTACATTCGGGGTGTTACAACACTCCACCACTATGAAAGGATCTCGTCCCGAGATCTAGGACTGAAAGAATGCCGGGTACTCAGAACGGAGGTGATCCTCGCGTTCCCAGGTAGCTTCACGGTCGGAATGGTGTGACCACTTGACTTTGAGAAATTTGATTGACTTGTTGCGAGTCTTGCGTTCAGTCTCTTCAAGAATAGCAACTGGGTGCTCACGATAAGAAAGATCTTCTTGGAGCTCAATGTCCTCGAAGTTGACGGTGCGGTCAGGAGTCTTGAAGCACTTTCGAAGCTGAGAGACATGGAACACGTCATGAACATTTGCAAAGTTTGAAGGAAGCTCGAGTTGATAGACGAGGTTGCCTCTCTTGCTGGCAATCTTGAAAGGTCCCACGTATCTAGGGGCAAGCTTCCCTTTGATACCGAAGCGACGAGTATCTTTCATAGGAGAGACACGGAGGTAAACATGATCTCCGATCTCGAAAGCCAAATCGCGGTGCTTACTATCATAGTAGCTCTTCTGGCGGGATTGGGCTGCTTTGAGGTTATCACGAATGACTTTGCACATTTCTTCTGCCTCTGTGATTAAGTCATTACCCAAAAGCTGACGTTCACCGGTTTCAGACCAGTTGAGAGGGGTACGGCACTTCCTGCCATACAGAATTTCAAAAGGGGCCTTGCCGAACTTGCTTGAAATTTGTTGTTGTAGGAGAATTCCGCATAAGGAAGGCAATCCTCCCACTTCATGCTGAAGGAGATCACACAAGCCCTGAGCATATCTTCAAGAATCTGGTTGACACGCTCGACTTGACCGCTTGTTTGAGGATGGAAAGCTGTGCTGAAGCGGATGTTGGTGCCCATGGCCTTCTGGAAAGAATCCCAAAACTTCAAGGTAAAGATGCTGCCACGGTCTGAAGAGATCACTTGAGGAATACCGTGCAGAGAGACAATACGAGAGGTATAGAGTTCCGCCAATTGAGCTGCAGTGATCGACTCTTTGATAGGCAGAAAGTGAGCCACTTTGGTGAGTTTATCGATGACAACGAATATAGCATCATTGCCACGCTTGGACTTTGGAAACCCAGTTACAAAGTCCATTTCAATGTGGTCAAACTTGCATTCTGGAATGGCAAGAGGTTGGAGGAGACCTGCTGGCCTTTGGTGTTCTGCCTTCACTCTTCTGCAGACATCACATTCATTCACGAATTGAGCGATCTCACGCTTCATTCGAGTCCACCAATAAGCTTGCTTGAGGTCCTGATACATCTTCGTGCTCCCAGGGTGGATGGAGAGGAGAGAATTGTGAGCCTCGTTCATGATCACTTTACGGAGGTCACCTTTGGGTACAACAATACGATCCTTGAAGAAGAGAGTGTCCTTGTCATCAAGGCGGTAGCACTTGTACTTGGACTGACTCTTGGCAATCCCAATCTTCACCTTTTTCACCATAGCATCAAGAAGCTGAGCTTGGCGAATCTGGTCTTCCAAGGTAGGAGAGACTTGAAGGTTGGCGAGGAAACCTTGAGGGACAACTTGCAGATTAAGTTTGCGGAAAGCTTCACAAAGCTCGGGTTGATAAGGCTTGAGAATCAGACTGTTGCAGTAAGCCTTTCTGCTCAAAGCGTCAGCAATCACATTGGCCTTGCCTGGAGTATACTCGATACTCGGATTATACTCTTGAATCATTTCGACCCATCGAGTTTGCCTGAGGTTGAGATTAGGCTGAGTGAAGATGTACTTGAGACTCTTGTGATCAGTGAAAATGCCCACTTTTCTTCCCAATAGAAGATGTCTCCAAGTCAAAAGGGCATGCACAACTGCCGCCAACTCGAGATCATGAGTGGGGTAGTTCTTCTCATTAGGCTTCAACTGGCAAGAGGTATAAGCAACAACTTTCTTCTCTTGCATCAATACTGCGCCAAGACCTTGGAGAGAGGCATCACAAAAGACCTCGTACGGTTTGGATTCATCAGGTGGAGTCAGAACTGGAGCAGTTTTCAATTTCTCTTTCAAAGTGTTGAAAGCAATATCACACTCCGGAGACCAAACGTACTTGACGTGCTTCTGAAGAAGATTAGAGATAGGCTTCGCGATCTTAGAAAACTTTTCAACGAATCTTCGACAATAGCTTGCGAGACCGAGAAAACTGCGGAGTTGCTTCACGTTCTGAGGAGGTTCCCAATTCATAATTTCAGACACCTTTTCAGGATTCACGGCAATGCCCTTGGCAGAGATGATATGACCAAGATAAAGAACCTCATCGAGCCAAAATTCACACTTGGAGAACTTGGCGTAGAACTGATGTTCCCTGAGCTTATCAAGCACCAAACGCAAGTGTTTGGCATGATCTTCCTTGTTCTTGGAGAAAACCAGAATGTCGTCGAGATAGACCAAAATTAATTCATTGGTGTAGGCGTTGAAGATGAAATTCATCATGCGAGAGAACGTCGGAGGAGCGTTGGCGAGGCCAAAAGACATGACAGTGTATTCATATGAACCAAAGCTTGTTCTGAATGCTGTCTTGGGAATATCTTCTTCACGAATGCGAATCTGGTGATAACCCATACGGAGATCAAGCTTGGAGAATACTTGGGCACCTTTGAGTTGTTCGAACAGCTCATTGATGTTGGGAAGTGGGTATTTGTTCTTGATGGTCTTCTTGTTCACTGGACGGTAATCAACACAAAGTCGGTCCGTTCCATCCTTCTTCTTCACAAAAAGAACACCACAACCCCACGGAGAAGAACTAGGCCGGATAAGACCCATTTTCTCTTGAGTATCGAGTTGCTTCTTCAGCTCCTTCAACTCTTCAGGACCGAGCTTGTAAGGACGTTTGCACACAGGTTCCGTGCCAGGCTCAAGATCAATAACGAATTCAACTGGCCGGTGCAGAGGCATTCCTGGAAGCTCTTCTGGAAAGACGTCTTGATATTCGCAAACGACTGGAATTTGCGAAATAGCATCCAATTCACCCTTCTCATTGAGAGAAAACAGACGGATAGTATCATCACGAGCGGCAAAGACAATTACATCCTCAGACAAATGAGTCAATTGAATCTGCCTGGCTGCACAATCAAGTTGAGCCTTGTGCTTAGAAAGCCAATCCATCCCGAGAATAAGATCAATATCCGAGTTACCAAGAACCGTTGGAGAAGCCAAGAACTTGTAGTCACCCAAAGTGATAGGAACATCCGGAACGATGGAGTTATCCTGCATGCGCTTACCGGGAGAGACAACTGCTAAAGGACTAGGCAAAATTTGCAAAGGCAAACCATGCTTAGATGAAAACGGTCTCGAGATGAAACAATGCGATGCACCCGTGTCAAAAAGAACTTTAGCTGGAATATCATTAACAGGAAGGTTACCCATGATCACATCTGACGAGTCCTCTGCCTGAGCTGCATTCATCAAATTGACCTTGGCATGCTTGGGGTTATGCTTAACCACAGCTGTACTTGCCGATCTGACAGGAGGAGGAGGAGGAAGACGCCTCTGGTTGAGACACTTGTTGGCATAGTGACCCTTCTGTTGGCACTTGTTGCACATGACCTCTGAAAGCGGACGGTGATACGGAGCACTCGATCTTGGAGCTTGAGACGAAGTCTTGTTCTGAAAGCCAGGGTTGGGTGGGTGGGAAGAACCACTGCCACCTTTGCTCTTCTGCTGATACGGCTGACGGAACGGAGGAGGAGGAAGCCAAAACTTGTGCTGCTTGGCCACTTGAGTAGAGGAAGAAGGAGTAACATCTCTGACTCGCTTCTTGGAAGCATCACACCTCAACTGAGCAGCCTCTTGCTTCAGTGCCATGTTGTAGAACTCATCGTATCTCAAGGGCTCGAAGAGAACAAGAGCTAGCTGGATTTCTTCTCTGAGACCACCCCTGAACTGATATATCATGCTCTTCTCATCAGGGACGTCCTGCTTGGCAAAGCGGGCGAGCTTCTGGAACAACTTGTTGTAGTCATAGACAGACAAAGAGCCTTGCTTCAGATTGCGGAATTCCTCACGCTTGCTTTCAACCACGCTCTGCGAAATACGATGAGCTCGGAAATCTCGACGGAAATCATCCCAAGTGATAACACGTCCACCTCTGGAGTCCTTGTACTGCTGGAACCATTCTGCAGCTTGATCTTTGAGTTGGAAGGAAGCGAACTTAACAAAGTCCTCAGGCCTGACGTTACTGCACTCGAAATGCTTGCACAGATCCACAAGCCAATCGTCAGCATCGGTTGCCTCAACACAATTGCTGAAAGTCTTTGGCCCGTTAGCAAGGAACTGGTTCAGTGTAGCAAAGTGACTCTGATTGCTGCCTTGATTCCCTTGACTGCCTTGATTGCGCTCTTGGAGAATTTGCATGATCAGCTGTGTGTTTGCATTGGTTGCGGCCATCACAGCTTGCCATGCTTCTGGAGGAGGTGGAGGTGGTGGCGGATCAGGATTCGGAGTTGTGCGTGTTGGAGGAGCCATCCTGAAGAGGTCGACCACCATTAGCACATTGACAGATAAATATTGAAGCTGAATCCAACGGAATAAAAATTGCAACATATAGTCTTCACATCCGAACAAAAATGAACGAATGCATTCCTCTTGAAATGGTCACATAGCCATAAATTGAGAAGCCACGTAGAATTAAGGTAGAGAAATAAATCAACAAGGTACGGTTCAAGAACGAATAATCGGTAAGAAATCCCAATCTCAAATCAATATCCGTGGAAGAAGAACTAGAGCTACTAGAATTCCCACCTATGAAACTCCCGAACCTTTCCGGTTATGCAATCAGGTGTTGGGGATACAGGGGAAGCATAATATCTCACCCAAACTAGCAAATCCTACATCCAGCTGTATCCATCCTTCAACACATAACCAAGAAACCTTCGGAACCATCTACCTCAACCTTCGAAAAGCATCCGTTATACAAGTTATGGCGATACTCCCGAACTCCCGCCCCAGTACTGGGTGGCGTCGAGGTTATCTCACCAACGAACTGCATAAAAGAGATTTTCGATGTCGGCGTACTAAACTCAGGTATACCAGAATTGCAACGATAAAATTATGATGACAACACCTCAGAGCTCAACTCCCCGGGACACTTCCACTAAACCCCTGACAGGAGGCACCAAGACAATGTTCTCATCATAAAACCATCGGAACGATTTCAAGATACCCGCGTGATCCTAAAATTTTTTTTAGTGAAATTTGAGAAGAGAAGAGTCAAAACTCTACGTCAGGATGCCTTACCAGAGCGATGAGGAGACTGGGAAGTAAAAAGAATTCCTAAGCTCTCCGATATATAATTCCTAAATGACTCAAAACATTTTTCTAGACACAACTCGACCGCTAAAAATGATCAAGCAATGGGGCTCCTAAGGTCGGGGATGGCTCTGATTACCAACTTGTAACACCCTCGATGCGACTATAGCTCCCACGTGTCGAGGCACGACTTAGAGATATAATCGCATTGAAGGCATATGTCGCAAGTTAGGCAATCTTCACAACATCCCATGTAATATGATAATAAAAGCGGAGATAACATAGTTGGCTTACACTCGCCACGTCAATCAAGTGCATAAATAACATTACATCATCCAAACACTCATGGCCCGACTACGGCGCCAAAATAAAAGAGAACCCAACATGCGACAACGGTCCCGTTCACCCCCAACTGGGCACCACTACTGATCATCGGGAAAGGAAACATAGTAACGTTGAGAGTCTTTGTCGAACTCCCACTTGAGCTCATACGCGTCTGCTGGAGCGGAATCATCATGCCCTGCATCTGGTGTAATAGTAATCTGTGAGCCACATGGACTCAGCAATCTCGCACCCTCACGATCAAGACTATTTCAGCTTATAGGTAAGGCAAGGTAAAATATAAGTGGAGCTGCAGCAAGCGACTAGCATAAATGGTGGCTAACTTATTCGCAAAAGAGAGCGAGAAGAGGAGGCAAAGCACGTGCGAGAAACTAGCGAGCAGCCTGCGCAAACATTACTCCAACACCGTGTCCACTTCCCGGACTCCGCCGAGAAGAGGCCATCACGGTAACACACTCAGTTGATTCATTTTAATTAATTAAGGTTCAAGTTATCTACAACCGGACATTAACAAATTCCCATCTGCCCATAACTGTCGGCACGGCTTTCGAAAGTTCAATCCCTGCAGGGGAGTCCCAACTTAGCCCATGACAAGCTCTCACGGTCAACGAAGGAATAGACCTCCTCCCAAGATGTTCCAATCAGACTCCGTATCTCGGTAACTCAAGACACTTCGACAGGTTAAAACAAGACCAGCAACACCACCCGAACGTGCTGACAAATCCCGATAGGAGCTGCACATATCTCTTTCTCAGGGCACACTCAGATTGTCTTAGGTACGGGTAGGCCAGCCCAGAGTTGCCCCTGGTGGCCGCCGGTAGCTGACAGGTGGACCAACACTCAGAGGAGCACTGGCCGGGGGGGGGTTAAAATAAGATGACCCTTGAGTCTGCAGAACCCAAGGGAAAGAAAAGGCTAGGTGGCAAATGGTAAAACCAATGTTGGGCATTGCTGGAAAATCTTTCATCAAGGCGAAATATCAAGGGGTTCCCATTATAACCCAACCGCGTAAGGAACGCAAAATCCGGGAACATAACACCGATATGACGGAAACTAGGGCGGCAAGAGTGGAACAAAACACTAGGTGAGAGGCCGAGCCTTCCACCCTTTACCAAGTATATAGATGCATTAAGATAACATGGCAATATAATGATATCCCAACAAGTAAATAAAAGATGTTCCAACAAGGAACGACCTTCAATCTTCACCTGCAACTAGCAACGCTATAAGAGGGGCTGAGCAAAGCGGTAACATAGCCAATCAACGGTTTGCTAGGACAAGGTGGGTTAGAGGTTTGACATGGCACTTTGGGAGGCTTGCAAGCAAGTGGTAGGCATCGTAGCATTGACATAGCCAAAGAGCGAGCAAACTAGCATAGCAAAGATAGTAGTGATTTCGAGGGTATGATCATCTTGCCTGCACAGTTGTCAGAGTTGACTGGATCCTCGAAAGCAAACTCAACGGGCTCCTCGTTAGCGAACTCGTCTCCCGGTTCTACCCAAACAAGACAAACAAGCAACAAGGATACAATCAACCACGTGCAAGGCCAAGCAATATGATGAAATGATGATATGCTATGCGGGATGCAAAATGCAAGGTATGATAGGAAATGCATGAACCTGGCCTCAACTTGGAAATCCAAGTGTGCCACTGGAAAGATGAGATGAAATCGCTTGAAAACAATATAAAGAACGCCGGAATCGGAGTTACGGTTTGGAAATGGCAAGCGTTTCAAAAATGACACCGGTCTGCGATTTACGGCAAGTAGGCCTCTAAATGCAATGAAATGAACATGCTACAGCACCCAAACATGACAACAAAATACATGGCAGGGAAGCATTCAAGATGCTTAACAAAAGTCTAGCACTGAGCTACAGCCAAATCATCCATTAACAGATTCAAACAAGCATGGCAAAAACGCAAATGGTAAAACAGATCTCAGACTTAGTGAAATTAACACTTGTCTGGAATTTCAGATCATATAGCCCTCTTCGGAGCAACAAAACAACATGCTACAGGACCTGAACATGACAAAGAAAGACATGGCATGGAGCTACTCAACAAGCTTAACAAAAGTCCCTTAGTGACCTTGAGCCAAAAGGGATCACAAAATATACTAACAAGCACACGAACATAGCAAAAACATAATCAGTTTCCATACTTAGTAAAAACTGGGACATGCTGAAACATAACTCACGAAGGCATATTTACGAGCTCGATGCGCTCACCACATTGCAAGTCATGGCAAGAAAAGCATACATCCCTTAAGAAGGCACAAAATGTAAGATAGACATGGCAAGAACAATGGCATAACATGCACGGATCAACTACAACATCACCGGCAAAATCGCAAATAAGTTGACGATCTGCCCAGATTCGCAACGAAGCAAAAGTAGAGCTCGATAGACTCAAGCTAGGGTGCTCCATAATTGCAAACAAAGACATGGATGGATAGAGCACTACAATATTAACAAAACTCCCTTACTGATCATCCTCAAAAGAGGCACGGATCACTAGGAAACAACATGAACATATGGCATCATGAGATAAACAGCTCCAGGACTTGGTGAAATCACTAAGTCCCTGAAAACAGAATTAGCAAGTGCACCACTTTGCAAGCTTGCACAAGTCACCACACACATCCTAAAAATACATGGGTTGCACCTCTGGAGAGATGACAAAACCCTTAACAAAACATATGTAGAACTCACGGGCATAGCATGCACACAAAAATCTTGGCAAAAATGACAAAAGTGCTAAACGGAGTAGCAGATCTGACAATTAACTCAAGTAGCCCTCTTCTAACAGAATTTCGGGGATCAAGATGAACTCAAATGAAAATGATGCAATGGAATGAAATGATGTACTCTCTGAGATGAACATTTTGATATGCTATATGCATGAATCGGAGCTACGGATGCAAAGTTACGGGGTCTTGAACAGAAGCATATAGATCAAGAATTTCGGGACTTAGGAAAAAAATGACCTAGGGTTACTGTTCACCCCGATCTAGATCTGGATCCTCCCGGTCACTGTAGCGGCAGCGGCGAGCCGAGGAAGAACGGCGGCGGGGCGAGGCCGAATGGCAAGCTCGCCGGCGCGGCGCGGCTTGGCGGCGGCCGGAGTAGGCGGCGG
>NC_041386.1:541423811-541426474 GCF_002162155.2 Triticum dicoccoides | reverse complement strand
GAGCCGGTGGAGGCGGGTGGCGGCGTGGGCCTCGGGGGCCCGACCTGGGCCTCCCGGGCCGGCGGCGCGCGACGAAGTGGGGCGGCGGCGCGGTCCAATGCCGGCGTGACACGTGGTGGCGGGAGGCGGACCGGACAATGTCCGTCGGCGGGAATATGTCCGGCGCGCGAGAGGACGACTGGATCTAGGGTTAGGGACGAAATGAACCCGAGATTTCGGAGGAGGGGCTATAAATAGGCATAGAGGGAGCTAGAGAGTCCAAATGAGGTGCGGTTTTCGGCCACGCGATTGTGATCGAACATGGAGCAGAGTTTGGTGGGTTTTGGGCCAAATTGGAGGGGTGTTGGGCTGCAACACACACGAGGCCTTTTCGGTCCCTCGGTTAACCGTTGGAGTATCAAACGAAGTCCAAATGGTACGAAACTTGACAGGCGGTCTACCGGTAGTAAACCAAGGCCGCTTGGCAAGTCTCGGTCCAATCCGAAAATGTTTAATCCCCACACACGAAAGAAGCTAGAAATGACCACCGGAGGAGAACGAAGCGCCGGAATGCAAAACGGACAATGGGGAAAATGCTCGAATGCAAGAGACAAACACGTATGCAAATGCAATGCACATGATGACATGATACGAGATGCATGACAACGATAACAACACACGGAGACAAAGACCCGAACCCGAGAAAATAAAATAACTTAACGCCGGAAACGGCAAGAGTTGGAGTACAAATAGGGAAAGTTACATCCGGGGTGTTACAGTTCGTCATTGGATCCGAGGCATGATGCTTTCAACAAGTCAAAGATATGCACACTAGTGAAGAAATTCTATCCAGCAGATTTTTCTAGTCAAGAAAGAGATAGGTTGGAGTGCAAGCTACCACATTTTCAGCTTGATACATTCAACCATCCGGAGATCAAGAACTGCAAATCACTTGTTGATCTGAAAAAAGGAATAGTTAAGACTGACAAGTCTTCTGACTATCCAATGGTTGAGAGGTTGTTACGATTGGTGATAACTCTCCCAGTGTCAACTGTAACAATAGAGCGAGCCTTTTCTGCAGTGAAACCAGTGAAGACACGGCTTCGAAGTAAAATGGGAGATGATTTTCTTCGTCATTGCACGTTAGTTTACATTGAGAAGGAACTAGCAGCCAAGTTTAGCTCCGAAGAAATAATTAATATCTTTGATACGGGTGCTCGTAAAGCAGAATTCAAATTGATAGATACGTAATCGTTTCTTTTTACTACAGAACAACAGACATATATTTACTATCTACATCTCCTAATATATACTATGGTATCTTATTATATACCCTATGGTTTTTTTGTGGGAAATCTATAGCTACTAATAAAGTACAGAGCGTTTCTGCCCGTCTGCCGTCATATTTTTTTACAAAAGAGCCACCCGCGATACCACATTAAGTGCCCTTTCTTTTTGGGGTTCAGCCCAATTGCGGCAGCCGCTATCTCGCACGCCTGGGCGCTGATTAGTATTTCATGTTCAGCTGTAGTAGGTCCAGTTCGATCTGTTTTTCGCCTGTTAGATCCTTGTTTTTATTATTTATAGAGAATATGTTAAATATGATTATACTATAACTTTGCAATCGTAGCTCGGATTAAATAATTTGGATATGTAATTTGATCAGAAAAAGGCTTAATTTTCAACTGTGCTATTATTTGTTCCTGTTAACCACTTTAAAGTTCCGTTCAGGGTATAAACTAAATTAACCTAATTAACTGTTATGGTGTTTTTTGGGAAATGCTAACACAATATAACTTTTATATAATCTTTATATATATAAATATGTTACGAGGGTCTATATGTATCAGAGGGAGTATAAATGATCAATTTCAATGGGTATATAGGGGTAATAAAAAAAAAGAATAAAGGGTGTGATCAGTAGGGATAAAAAAGAACGAGAGAACTAAAAAAATATGAAGGAGAGAATAGCACAAATGAATTGATATTAATACCAAGGGTGTGGCATACAAGCAATGCAATAATAAAAAGAAATTAATACCAAGGGATGTGGGAGGGACACACATATATGTGTTGGTGTGCAGTGTGCGGCCGTTATGTGCAACAAAAATAAGAGCGTTGAGTTGTATGCAACAAATTAGGGTCGTTTCGCTCATACACAGACAATTAATTTTTTTTAATCTTCAACCATATGCAAAGATGACCTAAAACACATTTAATAGAATATTTTTATTGAGATTTTTCTCGCGGCTTGCTGCAGATTCCAAACATTGCTTCAATCTACAAATAATGTATTGGTATGAAAAACTGAAAATTGGGCTCTTTAAAATCAAAATAATTGTACAAAAAGTATTGTATGTGTAGCATGCTTCTTAACATATCACTAATATGAATTTCTGTTAGATCTCAGTGTGCGTCTCTCTGTCTGGCCGGGCACAATTCAGGTGTTGTTGGGCCATGCTGACAGATATTTTAGTCACATCAATTATCTCTTCCGTTGCAACGCACGGGCACGTATGTATAACCTATGATTCTGGTGCTTTTGAGGGGTACACTTTTTTCCAAATGAGCCGTAAAAGTCTCATCCTGGGCCGGGCCGGGCCGGGCCGGTGCAAACGGATCCAGCAAGTGTTTACCCGTGAGAGATCCTGGGCCCTGCTTGAGAGAGTGCCTGGGCTTTTCTC
>NC_041386.1:541412909-541423581 GCF_002162155.2 Triticum dicoccoides | reverse complement strand
AAAAAGAGAGAGAGTGCCTGGGCTTGGCATGCTGTTGCTTCCGCATCCACGAATCTTTGCCACACACGCACACTGTGTTCTGCGCCGTCGCGGGACGGCCACCTCATCCACCCCTACCCGCCTCCGTCACCCGGAGTTCAGGCAACCAACCTCGCATAGCCTCCTCCGTCCTCTCCCGGCGTCGCAGGCAGGGGACACCTAGCTTCCCACCATCCTAGCTGCCGGCAGCGGCGCTGAACTTGGGAGGCAACGACCTAGAAACAGGTAGCCCTCTTCCGTCTCTACTTCTCTGCGGTTCTCGATTCCGAATAAGCGCATCCGACTAAGGTTTCAAACCGTCCCATATGTTGTTTCCCCGGAAATTCTCGGGAATGCAAGTCCAGAAGCGCATGCTTATTTGTCAAATTATAAAGTAACCGAGAAATAGTAGGTATTGGGGGCAGGGATTCCAGATACTAGGTTTCAGGAGCTTATCTGTTGGGGTTCCCAATATTAATTTGTTTAGTGGGCTTGCCAGATCAAGAAATATAATTACATGTAAGGGTTTGGCTATGCATAATGTAGAATGTAGCGGTCAGGTTTTCTTTGTACTAATTCCAAAAATTGGGCACCTAGTGTTCCGCCGCTGACACGGAAAATGGTTGTTTGCTGTAATATGCATGAACAGGAGTTTCAGTATGCAACAAATGGCGCTATCTGCGTTCGTCACGACCCCCTCCTCGTCATATAGCAATAACTTACCGGGGTTGACTGCCCGCCGGTCTCAAAGATGGCACGCGAGACGCCTGCGCAGCAAGGTTCGAGCGCAGGCACAACAAGAGTTGCAGTATAAGAAGCTTGGAGATTCAGACCTTCTTGTCAGCGAGATTACTCTTGGAACAGTATGTGCATAGCTGCAGATCATGTTGTATGTTGTTGCTACATTTCTTTTACAATCCGGGCTAATTCTTTGTTCCTTCAGATGACTTTTGGGGAGCAAAACACAGAGAAGGAAGCACATGATATGCTTTCTTATTCTTTTGATCAGGGCATCAATATCCTGGACACTGCAGAAATGGTCAGTGCAGAACTGTGTATTCTTTAATTCCCTTTGTGGACTCTATTCCCTTATCCTCTGAAGTTCAATTCTATCAGCCATCCATGAATGATAGATCTAGTTTTTAATTTTTTATTCCTTTAGTATCCAGTTCCAACAAAGAAGGAAACTCAAGGGCGGACTGATCTATATATAGGCAGGTGGATGCAATCCAAGCCACGAGACAAGGTACTGTAAACAGGCCCAGTTGTTTATCACCTTATTCTAAATTGTTCAATCATGCCCGCTGCTTGGATTACCAGCAAATTCATGGACATGAGACTCTACTCTGTTTAATTAACTTGTTTCTATGTGTACATGATTCTTTTTTGTGATCTGCATATATGTTACGCTGATTCCCCACCCAAGTTGATGTCAGTGTTTAGGATTATTTTTGACGAAAGAGCAGCATTGAGCTGTTTTCATTAATGATATGGCCCAACAGATTAAATATAAACGTGAAAGCCTGGGTCTAGAGATTATGATCATAATAATAAGAATAAAGATGTTGAACAACAGAATAAATTATGGCCCAGGCTTTAGTATCAACAGACCCCAGATTTTCCATTTGTAATGACATGTTTGAATAGTGTCATTGAAAGTCTGAAATATATTTTTTTTAATTGAGAAAGCCTGAAACATGACACTTGCACGATTTGATTATGTGTATCTAGGTGATTCTAGCCACCAAAGTTTCTGGTTATTCAGAGCGATCTACTTATCTTCGGGATAATGCAGAGGTGGTACGTGTCGATGCCGCCAATATCAAGGAAAGTGTTGAAAAGAGTCTTTCACGTTTATCTACAGACTACATTGATTTGCTTCAGATACACTGGTTAGTGTTTCATTTTGAAGATTATTCTTGCTTAGGCATAACCTGCACCTTTTTTTGTCCAGCTCAAATGCATGCACAATCATTTTCAGAGCCAATATTCATTATATTAACTTTGTCAGATGTTCATTTGTTCATGAAAAAAAATTCCAACTTATTATCAACATTAGGGAGGAGGTTATTTTTGTTATATTGATATAGTTTGCTTCTTTTACCTTGACGAGGAAATCAACCCTGCTTCCAAATGTTTCTTTTATGTCTTTAGGCCCGATAGGTATGTGCCAATATTTGGCGAATTCAGTTATAATTCAACCAAATGGAGGCCAAGCGTTCCATTTGAGGATCAATTGAAAGCTTTCCAGGAGCTAATTGATGAAGGAAAGGTATTATTTTTTAGGCATTTTTCGAGAAAACACAAAAGCCTTGTGTGATGCATATTTAGCTGATATTTTTACAGAAGAGAAATAGTTAAAATTACAAACCCTCCCACCAATCTTCAGAGAGGAGAGAGTCTCCATAACCACCTAAACATCTAATGAACTACTCACAAAATGCCACAGCTCCAATTCCTGCTACTAGACCTAGAGATTACTCATAAAATTCAGCTATGCCTCTTCCTCCCGCAAATGCCCAGAGTTTCAAATCCTGATGGATGAGTGCGGTCAGAGCGCCAGAAGAAACCTGCAGGTGAATGTTGTTGAACACCCCTTGCGTTTCGTTGCTTCCACAAACTCCAACAAGGCAACAAGTAATCATGACCATGGAGTTGAAACCACGCCATTTTCCCTTGGGAATCCTCTTGCGAGTGCTGCACTACCAATCCTCCAAGTTGTCAGTAGCAATCGGAACATGAGAGGCATCACAGTGGGCAGCCAGGAAGCAGTTGGAGCAAACCTGACGGGCATAAATGCATTGCATGAGGATGTGATCTGTTGTGTCCTCCTCTTGGTCACAGAGATTGCAGGGTGAGGGATGATCTTGTAGGCCTCACCGTACGCTGTGATCAGAGGTCCAGATACGGCACTGCAACGCCAGCCACATGAATATTTTGCAATTGAGTGGAGCGCAGCTTTAGAGATGGCGCTGGCCAAAAACATGACATGCAAACATACTGCTAAAGCTTGTTTGTAAGCTTAATAGAAACAGGTTACCATTTGATTTCGACCGCAAGAAACATGAGATGCATTCTGACCTGTTGATAATTGCAAGAAGAGCTTAGTCTTTGAAACCACTGCATGAAACTCATTATCCGGAATGGCGCTGCTAGTCTGAACTTATCTTGTTTGAGCTCCCCTTGTAAGCTGGTGTCCCCTTTGTGAACCTGATTGTAAGAATGCTGCCAATGGGAGTTGCAATGAAAGCCAGGCTTAATGCCTTGTTTCTAGAAGTAGCTTATGATCATGTTCTTATTGCATTTTAGAGGCACATTTAAGTAGTTCACTCACAGCGTATTCGAAGTGCAGACAAGAACAATTGTTGAAATCACTTTTATTGTCTGTTCTAGGTACGCTATATCGGTGTTTCCAATGAAAGCTCATATGGAGTAATGGAGTTTGTACAGGCTGCCAAACTTCAAGGACTTCCAAAGATTGTGAGCATCCAGAACAGTTATAGTCTAATTGTGAGATGCCGCTTTGAAGGTGAAACAGATGGCACCGATCTCTTCAGTCTTCACTAGATTCATCATATGAGGCCCTTGGTTCTAAATAACTGAGATTTTCTACCTTCTCTTTTAGTCTGAAAATCAGTTGCATGTTATGTCAAATAAATACAAACTGCTGATAAGTATTTGCTGACAACTAATTTCTTTCCTGCTTAGATATAACTGAAAAGAATGAAAAGGCTTCCATATAACTGTGTTATAATTTTGTTAAATTGTGCATTTTGCATATTCTTGAGGTGATGGTATCAGAGTGCTGGCTTTTGAGTGCCCAGCTTAGTGTGTACCTAATATGCTGGACCTGGCCTTCATGTTTATTTTGTCACAGTTGATCTTGTTGAGGTCTGCCACCCAAATAACTGCAATGTGGGGCTGCTTGCCTACTCCCCACTGGCGGGTGGCGTTCTCAGCGGAAAGTATCTTGATGCTAACTCTGCTGGTGCAAAGAGGAGCAGGCTGAATCTCTTCCCGGGATACATGGAGCGCTACAACGCGTCTTTGGCTAAAGTATGGTTAAACACTGCAACTAACCATTCAGAACTAAAGTTTATTAGTTTCGCAATTTTCTGAGGGCGGCGGACTTCATCCTCATTTACTTCCTATTGCCTTTGTTTCAGGAAGCAACGGACGAGTATGTCAAGCTTGCCAAGAAGCATGGGCTAACACCGGTCCAGCTTGCCCTCGGCTTTGTGCGTGACCGCCCTTTCACAGCTAGCACCATCATAGGAGCGACCACCATGGATCAGCTAAAGGAGAACATCGATGCATTTACCAGCGCTCCGCGGCCTCTGCCACCGCAAGTCCTCGATGACATTGAGATTCTTTTCAAGAAATACAAAGATCCAGCAATCCTCTAGATGTTCATTCACCTTTTCGCTACAAAGGACACCAATCCTCGACACGTACAAAGACCTAGCAAGCGGACATGGATTACGCAATTTTGTTCATGTTTATTACACATTGCTTTGTTTCTTTCAACTGATATTTCCCAAATGTGTATGTTTTTTTTTTTGAAATATATGTGTACAGATAGTATATCTCGGAGTAAAGAATGATGCTACATATAATCAGCTATTTTTTCTCTAAATTTTTTAAAACAGGGAAATTTACCTAGTTATCATATCATCACCTATTTGTTCTTTATTTTTTTTTTGTAAACAGGGAAATTTCTAAGAGTTATCAGTCCTGCACTCTGTTGCCTGTTGCAGCGGATTGGTGTAGCTCCGTGCGTCGTTGGTGTTCCCCTGTGGTGTCAACGTGATACCGGCTGTGCGGCGGCCCGTATCCTCCATGGTGAAGCGGCTAAGAACATCTTCAACAGCACCGGCTATTGTGTTCTATCCCCCTGTCGATGTGAACATACGTCTCCCAATGAAAGAATTTTTGAAAAGTCAAAGCTCATCAACTCTGATCAAGTTTGACCAACTTTGTAAAAAAAAGCTCTGACTAAGTTTGTAAAGAAAAATATTTTCATCTAGAATGCCAACACTATCATTAGATTCATCAAAAGACGTAGTTTCATATTTTATATATTTGGTATGTAGATATAAATAATGGGTGTGTCTAGGGCACATCTAGATGTGCTCTAGTTATTGCACATCTAAGTGAGTGAATCAAGCATAAAGAGAAAAAAGAAAAAAAAAAAAATATTCACACGAATCTCAATGTAAGATCAATGACATAGGACTTAGATGTGCAATACTTATGGCATATCTAGATGTGCTTTAGCAAAACTGATAAATAATTTTCTTTACAAATTTGGTCAAAATTTGTAATTTTTGACTTTTTTAAAAATCTATACACGCTACATTATGAAATAGAGGGAGTACAACGTGTTGTTTGATCCATGGGTGAGCCCGTGTCAGTCTCAGTGTGTGACGTACTAGCAGTGTGTTTACTATCAAGTGTGGTGCTTATCTCATCCCGAGCTTTCCACTGCTATTTTAATATGTTTTTTATTTTTCCAAGGAGACTTATTTGTCGAGTTTCTGTCTGGAAACGAAGAGCGCAACCAGCACATGCCATCACTCACCATCCATTCTAACTATGCCCACGGTGCCCTAAGCACACGCGACACGTCGACGATGTTTTGATCATTGTGTATGTAGGTTTTATTATTCCATGACAAACGCACCGACATTCAATTAGTTTGAATGACTAGAGAGAGATGCACTGGAGACTCATCAGCTGCAAAACTTAGGCATGTTTGGCTGCCATACACTTGTACACACTGCCATATTTTCATGCCACAAATCTGGGTAATGCCATATACTATCTTTCTAGCGGCTAAATTGATCGCTACGCTTGTGGTAAAAGCGGGCTAGCTACCAAACAAATCAGTGAAGCACGGAGGTAGATTGTGCCGGAGGGTACGCAGGCTGCGTGCTGACCAAGTGAAACACGTTGGCGACAGTCAAGGCGAGCACTACCATCAGAAGCACCATGAACGGTCTCGTTTCGGTGTCACCGTAGGCGTTATAGGCTATCCTCATCTGATTCACCATGCACAGCCACACAACGGCCAAGAACTCCTGCAGAATTCAGTTGGTTACACCGGGCAAATTCAGTTTCAGTTAGCACATCGACCGCATCACGACTTGCTATTTTTTGTGGGGGCCTTCGTGGTTAGTTACCTGGAAAAAGCGCCGGCAGCCGGACGTTTCCACGCCCCCATCGTCCGCCGGCGACGCCGTGCCGCGTTCTTCGGGTGCGCCCTTCTCGACGTCCAGCAGCGGCGCCTCCTCCGTCGCCTCGCAGCCGGACGCGTCGCACGGCGTCGAGGAGATCCGCTGTGCCATTGGGGGAAGAGAGACGGCAACGAGCGGGGCTTTACCCTAAATCGACCTCGCGTGCGAGTTAATATCGGAGACGTGGGCACCGTGAAAATAATCATTAGGGCTTTAAATTAACAGGTTTGCTATTTCACATCTAGATGTAAAATAGTTATCTCACGTCTAATTTTCTAACCACATAATTTAAACATCAAGATTCGTATTCTTTTGTTCTTTTGTTCTTTTTGTTTCTTTAGCATTTTTTTCCTTTTGGTGTTGTTTCCACACGCGTTGCCCACGTGAGGAGACCCCCCGTAGTGGCATGTAGGCCGTTCTTTGTTTTTTCACTGCCTTGTGGTCGTGGGTTGCCTCGGCGTGGGCTGCAGCCACGAGTAATTTTTTATTTTCTTTTTTGTTTCTTTTTCTCTTCCCTTTTTCTGTTTTAATTTTTTATTTATTTTGTTTCCAATTTGTAAACATTTAAATTCTGCAATTTTGTTATTTTCTATTTTCACTTCAATTTTTTTCTTTTATATTTTTTTAAATCATGGATTTTTTCATTGTTGTTAGTTGACTGTTCAAGATCAAACAGAGGTGTTGTCAATTTTCTTATCTCAGTTGCAAGATCACACTCGACTCACTACTGTGGTCCGAGATTTTTTTGTCCCTGTTGCAATACCACCCTTGACTTGCAACTAGCCCTTGACATTTTTTGTCTCAATTGCAAGTTCACCCTCGATTCGCAACTGGGGCGCGACCATTTTTTGTTCTAGTTGCTAGTCCACCATCGACTCGCAACTAGGGCCCGGTCTTTTTTTTAGTTGATAGTTCAACCTTGACTCACTAGGGTTAACTTTTTTGTCCTAGTTGCAAGTCTATCATTGACTCGCAACTGGTCCTAACCTTTTTTATACCAGTTGCAAGTCCACCCTTGAATCGCAACTGCGGCCTGACCTTTTTTGTGTTAGTTGCAACTCCACTCTCTAACTTGCAATGGGGTCCAACACTTATTTTGTCCTAGTTGCAAGTTCACCCTTGACTCGCAACCGGGCCCCGACCTTTTTTTGTCCCAGTTGCAAGCTCACCCTCAACTTGCAACTAGGCTCATAGTTTGTTGTTGTCCCAGTTGCAAACCCGCCCTTATCTCGCAATTGATAATTCTTTTGTTTTCCATCTCAGTTGCAAGTTCACCCTCAGCTTGCAACTCGTACCATTGTTTTATATACTTCTCTTAGTTGCAAGTCCACCCTCGACTCGCAACTAGGGCGCGACATTTTTTTTATTCCAGTTACAAGTCCATCCTTGACTCGCAACTAGGCTCTGACCTTTTTTTTATCCCAGTTGCAAGTCCATCGTTAACTCGCAACTGGGCTTTGACCTTTTTTTTGTCCCAGTTGCAAGTCCACCGTCAACTCGCAACTAGACCCATAGTTTGTTGTTGTCTCAGTTATAATTCCACCCTCGACTCGTAATTAGGCACGTAATTTGTTTTATCCCAATTGTAATTAGGCACGTAATTTGTGTTCAAAAAATATTCGATAATTCAAAATTGTTCATAATTTGCAAAAGGGTTTCAATTAATTTAAAAAATGTCTTCTAATCTCCACCCTGTAATGTGTTCTTAAACATTTCCCGTTTCATTAAATTGACAGCATGTAATGGTTGGAGTGGTAGAAGACGTTGTTCCCAAGACTGAGGTCTCCAGTTCGATTCATGTGTCGGTTAGTGCGTCAACTGTAGTTTTTTGGTAGCGCTCCAATCGGCCAGATTCCTGTGTTAGGTAGCGTGTCACTTGTAATTCTTTTTAGGGACAATTGCATTTTTACCCCTAGTTGGTTCCTACCCACGGGTTCTACCCTTATTTTTCGAGCTTGCTCAGTTTTGCCCTTACTTTTCTAGTCGAGGTCCCTCGAATGCCCTTTGACCGTTTGACCAAAATTTTGAAAATTCATAACTAATTCAGATGAACTCAGAAAAATGCAAATAAGATATCAAAATGTTCAGATAAACATTACCTTTATTTGCATATCATTTGCATTCAGGATAAAAGCACCCTTTAAACTACCTGAGGTAATTAATGTTATTAACATTACTAAAAATAAAAAGGTATAAACAATATTTTTTTCATGAATAAAAATTACATCCAAATGTAGGTGATTTTTTCTAAACATCCAAATATCTTATTTGCATTTTTCTGAGTTCGTATCATCTTGTTATGAATGTTGTAACGACTTTGACCATTATTTGGAAACTTCATAACAAATTGATACGAACTCAGAAAAATGCAAATAAGATATCAGGATGTTTAGGAAATATCACCTACATTTGCTTGTAATTTTTATTCATGAAAAAAATATTGTTTATACCTTTTTATTTTTAATAATGTTAACAACATTAATTACCTTAGGTAGTTTAAAGGGTGCTTTTGTCCTGAATGCAAATGATATGCACATAAAGTTAATGTTTATCTGGACATTTTGATATCTTATTTGCATTTTTCTGAGTTCATATGAATTAGTTATGAATTTTTAAATTTTTGGTCAAACGGTCAAAGGGCATTCGAGGGACCTCGACGGAAAAAGTAAGGGCAAAACTGAGCAAGCTTGAAAAGTAAGGGCAAAACCCGTGGGTAGGAACCAACTAGGGGCAAAAATGCAATTGTCCCTTCTTTTTAGCGCTCCAATCGGCCAGCCCGATGAAAGAAAGAAAAAACAAATAAGAGAACAAAGCGGTGGGCTGGACCAGAACTTAGATGTGAGATATCTCACATCTAGATGTAATATAGACAGACCTTTAAATTAAACTAGTAAATGTGCAAGCGCAACACATGTTAATATTTAGGCAATATATTAATTGCACGCGGATATTAGGTATGCTATTATTTGTCTGTTAATTCTAATATTCTATGGTTAGTGTAATATTTGGTATGATATTAATTGCGCCTTAAACACGTTTAACGCTCGCCATTAAAACAATCTAGGTCGTTGAATTACTTAGTTCGATGGCCGAAATCAATTGGATCTGTCTCTTTGTATCTTTTATATAGAAATATAAATATATAGACATATAAATATAGATATAGATATACATGCATGGGAGGAGATACGAGGCAACTGGCAAGGGCAAACAAGAAAAGTTAAGATGATCAAGTAAATCACGCGGAACATATATTTTTTTGAGCATCAGTACAAACACAAGCGCTCATATACACACGCATACACTCATCCTTATGAACACACACATGCACACCCTACCCCTATAAGCATCTCCGAGAGACTGAGCCGACATATCATCTTGAGATTTACGAAGTCACCGTAGGCGCCTCGTCATCGACGGGAACGTCTCCTCCCACAGAAAGCGCATCGCCGGAAATCCTGAAATAAATTCAAAAATAATGCGAGCACCAGGATTTGAACCCTGGTGGATTGGGGATACCACTGTCCACCTAACCAACTCAACCACAGGTTGATTCGCCACGCGGAACATATATAAGGGATAAAAACAGAACCTTGGTTCGTTTTTTCCTGTGAACACTGTATAATGGCAGGTACTCATATACACGTATATACTGTCGGCGATTTAGGAACGGGGGTCCTCAGATTTGTCTGTCTGCGGCCCGCGGCGTGGTCAAGCAACAGGCCATACAGCCTATCTTCACCAACAAGGCACCCAAGCCCCTCGTGAGGGGCCAAACCTCGCGAGGCGGACGACGCAAGACCTCCTCTGGAGTGGCCTAGTGTGACGCCCGGGTATTTGAGCTACAGTAAACCTCTGTTAATGATGCCACATCACGATGGTTACTGTTGCTAATCTCGTGTTAGTTCAAAACCGATTCAAATTCAAATTCAAAATCGAGTCAAATGGTAAATTCTTCAAACGTTAAAACTAAAATGTTTAAAATGGGACAAATAAATCCTAAGTCCAAATGGTGGAGGAACCACATTTTAGTAAAAAGATTTAAAGCACTAAAATGATTTAAACAGTAGCTAAACAACTATTTAAACGACTTTGGTATTTTATAAAATACTAGACTATTTTTATCAGGGTAAAACTTTTTATAGTAGTGGATTGTTCTGAAACATTATTTTAGGGGCTATACATATATTTGTCTAAAATTAAAATTAATGTGTAACTAAAATAAAAGAAAAAAAGAAAAATATGAAAAGGTAAAAAAAGGAAAGGAATAAAACAAACCCCCGACTGGGCCTCTTGGCCGAGCTGCTAGCCAGGCCAAACCCCAGGCCGGCCCACCCCCTGGCCTATAACCAACCCGAGTGAAACCCTAGCCCAATCCCACTCTCCACTCCCCCGCCCCCCCTTCCCACATCGCTCGA
>NC_041386.1:541345556-541412254 GCF_002162155.2 Triticum dicoccoides | reverse complement strand
TCGAATCGTCGTCGCTCCTCAGCGTCGGCCAACAACATGACGACCGCGTCGACTTGCTGCTCCGACGCCTCCACGCCCCCCCCTCGAGCTCGCACGCGACCTCCCCTGTGAGCCCCTTGCCCAATCCCCCTCCGCCTTCCACCGTAGGTCGCCGTCCGCGCTCCGACCCTGCTCCGCCCTGGACACGTCGCCCCGTGCCCGTGCGCGGCCTCGCCGTGTTTGCCCGCCACCATGTGTGGTTGCGCCCGCGCCGCGCCTGAGCCCCGTCCCTGCTCGCTACCATTGCCGCCTCCTACTGCTACCGCCTCCGAGCGCAGCTAGTCACGCCCGTCGCCCTGCACCCATTGTCGCCGCTCCTCCGGAACTGCTACTACAGCTGGCGCCGCCACGCAGCCCCGGCTCCGGCCGACGCCGTCTCTCGACGGCCCCTGCTGCTCCGGCCACGGCCTTCCCCAGCCCCCGCACCCGGGCGGGTTTGGCCACGCTGGGCGCCCACACCCACCGCCCGATAGTCCAGTGCCCACTGTGGCCTTCGGGCCCTTGACAGATGGGGCCCACGCCCCTGTATTGTTAAAAAAAGAATTAAAAGGAATTATAATGAAAATATTAGTTGATTAATTAATTAAAATAATCAATTAACTTAACTAACCCTATTTAGTTAACTAATTAACTCTAATTAAACCTGCTAACTAAAAGTTAACAGATAATTAGTTTTCAGCCAATGACATGTGGGACCTGCCTGTCAGTTTGACTAAGTCAACTAACTGGTTGACTGATGACATCACGCTGACCTCATGCTGACATCATAATGGCATTTTTTTAAATTAAATTAATTCTGTTAGTTCTAAAAATGAATTAGAAACTTTGAAAATTAATATTAAATAATCCGTAACTCGGATGAAAATACTTTGTACATGAAAGTTGCTCAGAACGACGAGATGAATCCGGATACACTCTCCGTTCGTCCGCCACACATCCCTAGCATAGCAAATATGCAACTTTCCCCCTCCGGTTTATCTGTCCGAAAACGCGAAACACCGGGAATACTTTCCCGGATGTTTCCCCCCTTCACCGGTATCACCTCCTACTGCGTTAGGTCACCTCTAGCACCGCGTATTGCCATGTTACGCTTTGTGATGCTTTGATTGCTCTGTTATTTATTATGTTCCCCCTCCGTTACTTCTTTCCGGTAGACACCGAGACCGGCGCCGCTGCTGGGTGCCCCGATCGACTACGTTGTTGACGACCCCTCTCTCTTGCCAGAGCAACCAGGCAAGCCCCCCCTCGATCACCAGATATCGCCTATTCTCCTCTATACTGCTTGCATTAGAGTAGTGTAGCATGTTACTGCTTTCGTTAATCCTATTCTGATGCATAGCCTGACATTGTCGCTACATCTGTTGATACCTTACCTGCAATCCTAAATGCTTAGTATAGGATGCTAGTTTATCATCATTGGCCCTACATTCTTGTCAGTCTGCCTTGCTATACTATCGGGCCGTGATCACTTGGGAGGTGATCACGGGTATATACTATACATACATACATACTATACAGATGGTGACTAAAGTCGGGTCAGCTCATTGAGTACCCACAAGTGATTCTGACGAGGGGGCTGAAAGGACAGGTGGCTCCATCCCGGTAGAGGTGGGCCTGGGTTCCCGACGGCCCCCGACTGTTACTTGGTGGCGGAGCGGCAGGGCAGGTTGAGACCACCTAGGAGACAGGTGGGCCTGGCCCTGTTCGGCGTTCGCGGATACTTAACACGCTTAACGAGATCTTGGTATTTGATCTGAGTCTGGCTATGAGCCTATACGCACTAACCATCTACGTGGGAGTAGTTATGGGTATCCCGACGTCGTGGTATCAGCCGAAGCACTTCAGACGTCAGCGACGGAGCGGCGCGCGCCGAATTGGACTGGAACGCCACTAGGCTAGGTCTGCTTTCGGCCGCGTACGCAACGTGCAGGTGTGCTATGGGCGATGGGCCCAGACCCCTGTGCGCTTAGGTTTAGACCGGCGTGCTGGCCTCTCTGTTGAGCCTAGGTGGGGCTGCGACGTGTTGATCTTCCGAGGCCGGGCATGACCCAGGAAAGTGTGTCCGGCCAAATGGGATCGAGCGTGTTGGGTTATGTGGTGCACCCCTGCAGGGAAGTTAATCTATTCGAATAGCCGTGATCTTCGGTAACAGGACGACTTGGAGTTGTACCTTGACCTTATGACAACTAGAACCGGATTCTTAATAAAACACACCCTTCCAAGTGCCAGATACAACCGGTGGTCGTTCTCCCTCAGGGATACGAGGGGAGGATCGCCGGGTAGGATATGCTATGCGATGCTACTTGGAGGACTTCGACCTACCCTCTTCTGCCTGTTGCAAGACGAAGGTGACCAGAAGCGTAGTCTTCGATAAGACTAGCTATCCCCCCTTATTCTGGCATTCTGCAGTTCAGTCCACTGATATGGCCCTTTACACATATACCCATGCATATGTAGTGTAGTTCCTTGCTTGCGAGTACTTTGGATGAGTACTCACGGTTGCTTTCTCCCCCCCTTTTCCCCCTTTCCTTTCTTTCTGGTTGTCGCAACCAGATGCTGGAGTCCAGGAGCCAGACGCCACCGTCGATGATGACCCCTACTACACCGGAGGTGCCTACTACTACGTGCTGCCCGCTGACGACGACCTGGAGTAGTTTAGGAGGATCCCAGGCAGGAGGCCTGCGCCTCTTTCGATCTGTATCCCAGTTTGTGCTAGCCTTCTTAAGGCAAACTTGTTTAACTTATGTCTGTACTCAGATATTGCTGCTTCCGCTGACTCGTCTATGATCGAGCACTTGTATTCGAGCCCTCGAGGCCCCTGGCTTGTATTATGATGCTTGTATGACTTATTTTATTTGTAGAGTTGTGTTGTGATATCTTCCCGTGAGTCCCTGATCTTGATCGTACACATTTGCGTGCATGATTAGTGTACGATTGAATCGGGGGCGTCACACCTAGCTAGGCAGGCTCACGAGGAACGGAGATATCAAGGCGAGGCGAACCTCACGAGGCTCTCATGACGTGAGCCATGACGATCGACACCAGGCGGGCGCCAGCGCGCGCAGCGTCCTTGTTTCCTCTTTGGTGCAAGGGAGGCAAGCGCAGCCGCGGAGTACAAAGGCTTCAAGCAAAGATTGCCATTTCGGTGCAACAAGACCAAGACTAGGCGGACGGCAAGGCAGAGGTCATCGTGGAGCCCAAGACGGCGTCACCCCAGAGCCTTTCACAGGCGCAGACTACCTTTTGTCAGGATGGCTCGTACTAGCTGTCCCTCTTCAAATTAGCCCGCCATTGTTGGCTCCCTTCCCGCTCAATATTTGGGAAGAGGACCAGTGTCTTTATAAATAGGACTAGCCACCACCATAGTAGAGGGGGGATGAGAAAGAGAGAAAGAGAGAGACCTAGAGAAAGAGAGAGAGAGGCCGAGAGAGAAAGGGGATCAGACCCAGAGATACACACAAGTCCACACGCACAAGAACACCTCAACCTTAGGAGGCTGTTCTTCCCCTTGTACTGTTCATCATCAGCCCAAGAGGCAATCTACCACCACCACACTAGAGTAGGGTATTACACCACAACGGTGGCCCGAACTAGTATAAACCCAGTGTCTTTCTGTGTTGTGAGTCTGTCGAGTTCATCCGTAAGATCTTAGCGAACTAGAGCATAGATCGGTAGGAGGGAAAGACTTCGCGCGCACCCTAGTGTTCGAACCTTAAGGGTTTGCCGAAACCCCACATCCGACATTTAGCGCGCCAGGTAGGGGTGCGCCGTAGCTTCCTTTCCGTCAGTCCATCGCTCCGTCGCTCCGTCGTCTCCATGTCGGACGCTCGCCGTGCTCAAGCTGAGCGTTGGGCTGCCCTCGCCACCCGTGTTGCTCAGACAGCTCCCGTCAGCGGGCCACCTTGTCGTTCTCCGCCCCCCACCGCCAACGCTGCCACCGGTCCGGTGGGGAACGAGCAATAAGCGTCCTCGCAGCATCCTTCGGTGCGGCAGGACAGCCGCACCGCTACTCCATCACTCACCCCTGCTGGTTCTTCGTCTCACGCGCATCGCGCTCCCATGGAGGCACGGGCGCGCTCATCGCGGCGAACGAGCTCCTGCGTTACCGCCCCGTCGACGACCTCTATGAGGAGTGGCTCGACTGCGTCGCCGAGCTCGTCCGTGCCGCAGGGGGCTCTACGACGCTGTCCCACTCTCTGCCTCCCCCTCAACCAGCCACGGGCGACGGGGCTCATGGCGTGCCTTCACCGCCTCGACCCCAAGACGGTGCCTTGGCGCCAAGGGGCGCGCCTCCACGGTGTGATCCGCCGTGCCCGGCACCCGCGCGTGAAGAAAGAAGCTGCCAAGAAATCTCGCGGCCGCGAGAAGCTGCACAGGCGCTCCCCACGCCACCTTGTCAAGACCGCATGCCGCCTGCAGTGGCACAACGCGGACCTCCCCAAGACCAAGCTCCGCCTCAGAAGCGGGCCCCGGTGACCACGGCTAGCTGCCGCGCCTTCACCCCCGAACTGCGTAGCGTCGCCTGGCCAGGCAAGTTCAAGCCAGATCTACCTCCTCGATACGACGGCACCGCCGACCCCACGGAGTTCCTGCAGCTCTATGAGTTGAGCATCAAAGCGGCCAACGGCGACGAAAAAGTCATGGCGAACTGGTTTTCCATGGCTCTCAAGGATGGGGCCCGCTCCTGGCTCCTGAACCTGCAGCACGACTCGATCTCCTCCTGGGACGAGATGCGCGACCGCTTCGTCACCAACTTTCAGGAAACCCGTGACCGCCCACCGGCCACGGGCGATCTATGCCGCATCAAGCAATAGCCAGGGGAGACCCTCCAGAAGTACATCTAGCACTTCAACAACACACGCCTCAAGATCCCCAAGGTCACGGATGAGGCCATCATCTCCGCGTTTTCCGACGACGTCCGTGACGTCAAGATGAAGGAAGAGCTAGCTATCCATGAGGAGCTTTGCACATCTCAGGAGCTATTCAACCTGGCGACCAAGTGCGCAAGAGCTGAGGAGGGGCGCCTCTCTCTCCTTGAGCTGCCAGTTGCAGGAGTGGAGGAGAAGAAGGCCAAGGCCAAGGACATGAAGCGCAAAGAGGCAGTGGTGCTCGCAGCGGAGCCCGACACCAAGCGAGGCAGAGATCAGCCCGAGTCGTCCAAGAACGGCTGTCCGTTCTGCGCCTTCCACAACCTGAACACCCACAAAACCAGCGACTGTCAAGAGCTCAGAGCCATACGGGAAGGACGCTTCGGTCGACGCCCCGAGCGCAACGACCGGGGCTACAGCCACGGAGGAGGACGCGGAGGCGGACGCTGGGATGACCGTGGCCCGTGCCAGGAGTGGCGCGACCGGCCTCGCGAGGACCGCTGGCAGGACCAACCTCGCAAGGGCGCCTGGAAGGACCCGCCTCGTGAGGATCGCCCCCAGGGCAACACTAGTCTTCCCCCGTTGCCGCCACCAAGAAGGAAAGACGACCACCACCAGGACGAGGGGGCTGGGGGCTTCTGAAGGAAATATGCCCTAGAGGCAATAATAAAGTTATTATTTATTTCCTTATATCATGATAAATGTTTATTATTCATGCTAGAATTGTATTAACTGGAAACATAATACATGTGCGAATTGTTGGGGAACGTAGCAGAAATTCAAAATTTTCCTACGTGTCACCAAGATCTATCTATGGAGAAACTAGCAACGAGGGGAAGGAGAGTGCATCTATATACCCTTGTAGATTTCTAAGCGGAAGCGTTCAAGTGAACGGGGTTGATGGAGTCGTACTCGTCGTGATCCAAATCACCGATGACCAAGTGCCGAACGCACGACACCTCCGCGTTCAACACACGTACAGCCCGGTGACGTCTCCCATGCCTTGATCCAGCAAGGAGAGAGGGAGAGGTTGAGGAAGACTCCATCCAGCAGCAGCACAACAGCGTGGTGGTGGTGGAGGAGCGTGGCAATCTTGCAGGGCTTCGCCAAGCACCACGGGAGAGGAGAAGGACTTGGGAGAGGGGAGGGCTGCACCAAAGGCAAAGGTATGGCTGCCCTCCCACCCTCCACATATATATAGGGGCAAGGGAGAGGGGGGGAGGCGCAGCCTTGGCCCTTCCTCCAAGGAAGGGTGCGGCTAGGAGGAGTCCCTCCTCCCCAAGGCACCTCGGAGGTGCCTTCCCCCTTTAGGACTCTTCCTTTCCCTCTTCTCTTGGCGCATGGGCCTCTTGGGGCTGGTGCCCTTGGCCCATATAGGCCAAGGCGCACCCCCTACAGCCCATGTGGCCCCCGGGGCAGGTGGCCCCACCCGGTGGACCCCCGGGACCCTTCCGGTGGTCCCGGTACAATACCGGTGACCCCGAAACTTGTCCGGTGACCAAAACAGGACTTCCCATATATAAATCTTTACCTCCGGACCATTCCGGAACTCCTCGTGACGTCCGGGATCTCATCCGGGACTCCGAACAACATTCGGTAACCACATACAAACTTCCTTTATAACCCTAGCGTCATCGAACCTTAAGTGTGTAGACCCTACGGGTTCGGGAGACATGCAGACATGACCGAGATGACTCTCCGGTCAATAACCAACAGCGGGATCTGGATACCCATGTTGGCTCCCACATGTTCCATGATGATCTCATCGGATGAACCACGATGTCAAGGGCTTAATCAATCCCGCATACAATTCCCTTTGTCTAGCGGTACGATACTTGCCCGAGATTCGATCGTCGGTATCCCGATACCTTGTTCAATCTCGTTACCGGCAAGTCTCTTTAATTGTTCCATAACACATCATCCCATGATCAACTCCTTGATCACATTGTGCACATTATGATGATGTCCTACCGAGTGGGCCCAGAGATACCTCTCCGTCACACAGAGTGACAAATCCCAGTCTTGATTCGTGCCAACCCAACAGACACTTTTGGAGATACCCGTAGTGTACCTTTATAGCCACCCAGTTACGTTGTGACGTTTGGCACACCCAAAGCACTCCTACGGTATCCGGGAGTTGCACAATCTCATGGTCTAAGGAAATGATACTTGACATTAGAAAAGCTTTAGCATACGAACTACACGATCTAGTGCTATGCTTAGGATTGGGTCTTGTCCATCACATCATTCTCCTAATGATGTGATCCCGTTATCAACGACATCCAATGTCCATGGTCAGGAAACCGTAACCATCTGTTGATCAACGAGCTAGTCAACTAGAGGCTTACTAGGGACATGATGTTGTCTATGTATCCACACATGTATCTGAGTTTCCTATCAATACAATTCTAGCATGGATAATAAATGATTATCATGAACAAGGAAATATAATAATAACTAATTTATTATTGCCTCTAGGGCATATTTCCAACAGTCTCCCACTTGCACTAGAGTCAATAATCCAGTTCACATCGATATGTGATTAACACTCAAGGTCACATCCCCATGTGACTAACACCCAAAGAGTTTACTAGAGTCAATAATCTAGTTCACATCACTATGTGATTAACACTCAATGAGTTCTGGGTTTGATCATGTTGCTTGTGAGAGAGGTTTTAGTCAACGGGTCTGAACCTTTCAGATCCGTGTGTGCTTTACAAATCTCTATGTCATCTCCTAGATGCAGCTACCACGTTCTATTTGGAGCTATTCCAAATAACTATTCTACTTGGAGCTATTCTAAATTGTTGCTCCATTATACGTATCCGGTATCTCTACTCAGAGCTATCCGGATAGGTGTTAAGCTTGCATGGACGTAACCCTTTACGACGAACTCTTTTTGCCACCTCCATAATCGAGAAAGTTCCTTAGTCCACTAGTTACTAAGGATAACTTTGACCGCTGTCCTGTGATCCATTCTTAGATCACTCTTGTACCGCTTGACTGACTCATGGCAAGGCACACTTCAGGTGCGGTACACAGCATAGCATACTGTAGAGCCTATGTCTTAAGCATAGGGGACGACCTTCGTCCTTTCTTTCTATTCTGCCGTGGTCGAGCTTTAAGTCTTAACTTCATACCTTACCACTCAGGCAAGAACTCCTTCTTTGACTGATCCATCTTGAACACCTTCAAGATCATGTCAAGGTATGTGCTCATTTGAAAGTACCATTAAGCGTTTTGATCTATCCTTATAGATCTTGATGCTCAATGTTCAAGTAGCTTCATCCAGGCTTTCCATTGAAAAACACTTTCCAAATAACCCTATATGCTTTCCAGAAATCCTACGTCATTTTTGATCCATAATATGTCAACAACATATACTCATCAGAAATTCTATAGTGCTCCCACTCACTTCTTTGGAAATACAAGTTCCTCATAAACTTTGTATACACCCAAAATCTTTGATCATCTCATCAAAGCGTACATTCCAACTCCGAGATGCTTACTCCAGTCCTTAGAAGGATTGCTGGAGCTTTGCATACTTATTAGCATCTTTCAGGATTGACAAAACCTTCCGGTTGTATCACATACAACCTTTCCTCAAGAAAATCGTCGAGGAAACAATGTTTTGACATCCTATCTGCAAGATTTCATAAATAATGCAATAATCGCTAATATAATTCCAACAGACTCTTAACATCGCTACGAGTGAGAAAGTCTCATCGTAGTCAACTCCTTGAACTTGTCGAAAAACATCTTAACGACAAGTCGAGCTTTCTTAATGGTGATACTTACCATCATTGTCCGTCTTCCTTTTAAAATCCATATGTACCTAACAGCCTTACGACCATCAAGTAGTTCTTCCAAAGTCTACACTTTGTTTTCATACATGGATCCTCTCTCGGATTTTTATGGCCTCGAGCCATTTATCGGAATCCGGGCCCACCATCGCTTCTCCATAGCTCGTAGGTTCATTGTTGTCTAGCAACATGACTTCCAAGACAGGATTACGTACCACTCTAAAGTAGTACGCATCCTTGTCATCCCACGAGGTTTGGGAGTGACTTGATCCGAAGTCTCATGATCAATATCATAAGCTTCCACTTCAATTGGTGTAGGTGCCACAGGAACAACTCTTTGTGCCCTGCTATACACTAGTTGAAGTGACGGTTCAATAACCTCATCAAGTCTCCACCATCCTCCCACTCAATTCTTTCGAGAGAAACTTTTCCTCGAGAAAGGACCCGATTCTAGAAACAATCCCTTATTGCTTTAGGATCTGAGACAGGAGGTATACCCAACTGTTTTGGGTGTCCTATGAAGATGCATTTATCCGCTTTGGGTTCGAGCTTATCAGCCTGAAACTTTTTCACATAAGCGTCGCAGCCCCACACTTTTAAGAAATGACAGCTTAGGTTTCTCTAAACCATAGTTCATACGGTGTCATCTCATCGGAATTACGTGGTGCCCTATTTAAAGTGAATGTGGTTGTCTCTAATGCCTAACCCATGAACTATCGTGGTAATTCGATAAGAGACATCATGGTATGCATCATATCCAATAGGGTGCAGTTATGATGTACGGACACACCATCACACTATGGTGTTCCAGGCTGTATTAGTTGTGAAACGATTTCCACAATGTCTTAATTCTGTGCCAAACTCGTAATTCAGATATTCATCTCTATGATCATATCATAGATATTTTATCCTCTTGTCATGACGATCTTTCAACTTCAACCTGAAATTACTTTAACCTTTCAATAATTCAGACTCGTGATTCATCAAGTAAATATACTCAACATCTACTCAAATCATCTGTGAAGAACATAACGATATCCACTATACGCCTCAGCACTCATTGGACTGCACACATCAAAATGTGTTACTTCCAACGAGTTGCTATCTTGTTCCGTCTTACTAAAATGAGGCTTTCAGTCATCTTGCCCATGTGGTATGATTTGCATGTCTCAAGTGATTCAAGATCAAGTGAGTCCAAACGGTCCATTTGCATGGAGTTTCTTCATGCATATACACCAATAGACATGGTTCGCATGTCTCAAACTTTTCAAAACGAGTGAGCCCAAAGATCCATCAACATGGAGCTTCTTCATGTGTTTTATACCGATATGACTTAAGTGGCAGTGCCACAAGTAGGTGGTACTATCATTACTATCTTATATCTTTTGGCATGAACATGTGTATCACTACGATCGAGATTCAATAAACCATTCATTTTAGGCGTAAGACCATTGAAGGTATTATTCAAATAAACAGAGTAACCATTATTCTCTTTAAATGAATAACCGTATTGCGATAGACATAATCCAATCATGTCTATGCTCAACGCAAACACCAAATAACAATTATTTAGGTTTAACACCAATCTCGATGGTAGAGGGAGCGTGCGATGCTTGATCATATCAACATTGGAAATACTTCCAACACATATCGTCAGCTCACCTTTAGCTAGTCTCCGTTTATTCCGTAGCTTTTATTTCGAGTTACTAACACTTAGCAACTGAACCGGTATCTAATACCCTGGTGCTACTAGGAGAACTAGTAAAGTACACATCAACACAATGTATATCCAATATACTTCTCTCGACCTTGCCAGCCTTCTTATCTACCAAGTATCTAGGGTAATTCTGCTCTAGTGGCTGTTCCCCTTATTACAGAAGCACTTAGTCTTGGGTTTGGGTTCAACCTTGGGTTTCTCCACTAGAGCAGCAGCTGATTTGCCGTTTCATGAAGTATCCCTTCTTGCCCTTGCCCTTCTTGAAACTAGTGGTTTCACTAACCATCAACAATTGATGCTCCTTCTTGATTTCTACTTTCGCGGTGTCAAACATCGCGAGTATTTCAAGGATCATCATATCTATCCCTGATATGTTATAGTTCATCACGAAGCTGCAGCAGCTTGGTGGCAATGACTTTGGAGAACCATCACTATTTCATCTGGAAGATCAACTCCCACTCGATTCAAGCGATTGTTGTACTCAGACAATCTGAGCACAAGCACAATAATTGAGCTTTTCTCCTTAGTTTGTAGGCTAAGAAAATCATCGGAGGTCTTATACCTCTTGATGTGGGCACGAGCCTGAAATCCCAATTTCAGCCCTCAAAACATCTCATATGTTTCGCGACGTTTCAAAACGTCTTCGGTGCCTCAACTCTAAGCCATTTAACTGAACTATCACGTAGTTATCAAAATGTGTATGTCAGATGTTCGCAACATCCACAGACGACGTTCGAGGTTCAGCACACTGAGCGGTGCATTAAGGACACAAGCCTTCTATGAAGCAATGAGGACAATCCTCAGTTTACGGACCTAGTCCGCATAATTGCTACTATCAACTTTCAACTAAATTTTCTCTAGGAACATATTTAAAGAGTAGAACTGAAGCGCGAGCTATGACATAATTTGCAAAATCCTTTTTGACTATGTTCAGGATAATCAAGTTCATCTTATGAACTCCCACTTAGATAGACATCCCTCTAGTCGTCTAAGTGATTACATGATCCGAGTCAACTAGGCCGTGTCCGATCATCACGTGAGATGGACTAGTCATCATCGGTGAACATCTTCATGTTGATCGTATCTGCCATACGACTCATGCTCGACCTTTCGGTCTTCTGTGTTCCGAGGCCATGTTTGTACATGCTAGGCTCGTCAAGTCAACCTAAGTGTTTCGCGTGTGTAAATCTGTCTTACACCCGTTGTATGTGAACGTTAGAATCTATCACACCCGATCATCACGTGGTGCTTCGAAACAACGAACTGTCGCAACGGTGCACAGTTAGGGGGAACACCTTCTTGAAATTTTAGTGAGGGATCATCTTATTTACTACCGTCGTTCTAAGTAAACAAGATGTATAAACATGATAAACATCACATGCAATCAAATAATAGTGACATGATATGGCCAATAACATATAGCTCCTTTGATGTCCATCTTGGGGCTCCATGATCATCTTGTCACCAGCATGACACCATGATCTCCATCATCGTGTCTTCTTGAAGTTGTCTCGTCATCTATTACTTCTACTACTATGGCTAACACTTTAGCAATAAAGTAAAGTAATTACATGACGTTTAAGTTGACACGCAGGTCATAAATAAATAAAGACAACTCCTATGGCTCCTGCCGGTTGTCATACTCATCGACATGCAAGTCGTGATTCCTATTACAAGAACATGATCAATCTCATACATCACATATTATTCATCACATTCTTTTTGGCCATATCACATCACATAGCATACCCTGCAAAAACAAGTTAGACGTCCTCTAATTGTTGTTTGCATGTTTTACGTGGCTGCTATGGGTTTCTAGCAAGAACATTTCTTACCTACGCAAAAACCACAACGTGATATGCCAATTTCTATTTACCCTTCATAAGGACCCTTTTCATCGAATTCGATCCGACTAAAGTGGGAGAGACAGACACCCGTTAGCCACCTTATGCAACTAGTGCATGTCAGTCGGTGGAACCAGTCTCACCTAAGAGTACGTGTAAGGTCGGTCCGGACCGCTTCATCCCACGATGCCGCCGAATCAAGATAATACTAGTAACGGCAAGCATATTGAACAAAATCAACGCCCACAACTACTTTGTGTTCTACTCGTGCATAGAAACTACGCATAGACCTAGCTCATGATGCCACTGTTGGGGAACGTAGCAGAAATTCAAAATTTTCCTATGTGTCACCAAGATCTATCTATGGAGAAACTAGCAACGAGGGGAAGGAGAGTGCATCTACATACCCTTGTAGATTGCTAAGCGGAAGCATTCAAGTGAACGGGGTTGATGGAGTCGTACTCGTCGTGATCCAAATCACCGATGACCAAGTGCCGAACGCACGGCACCTCCGCGTTCAACACACGTACAACCTGGTGACGTCTCCCATGCCTTGATCCAGCAAGGAGAGAGGGAGAGGTTGAGGAAGACTCCATCCAGCAGCAGCACAACGGCGTGGTGGTGGTGGAGGAGCGTGGCAATCCTGCAGGGCTTCGCCAAGCACCACGGGAGAGGAGAAGGACTTGGGAGAGGGGAGGGCTGCACCAAAGGCAAAGGTATGGCTGCCCTCCCACCCCCCACATATATATAGGGGCAAGGGAGAGGGGGGGAGGCGCAGCCTTGGCCCTTCCTCCAAGGAAGGGTGCGGCTAGGAGGAGTCCCTCCTCCCCAAGGCACCTCGGAGGTGCCTTCCCCCTTTAGGACTCTTCCTTTCCCTCTTCTCTTGGCGCATGGGCCTCTTGGGGCTGGTGCCCTTGGCCCATATAGTCCAAGGCGCACCCCCTACAGCCCATGTGGCCCCCGGGGCAGGTGGCCCCACCCGGTGGACCCCCGGGACCCTTCCGGTGGTCCCGGTACAATACCGGTGACCCCGAAACTTGTCCGGTGACCAAAACAGGACTTCCCATATATAAATCTTTACCTCCGGACCATTCCGGAACTCCTCGTGACATCCGGGATCTCATACGGGACTCCGAACAACATTCGGTAACCACATACAAACTTCCTTTATAACCCTAGCGTCATCGAACCTTAAGTGTGTAGACCCTACGGGTTCGGGAGACATGCAGACATGACCGAGATGACTCTCCGGTCAATAACCAACAGCGGGATCTGGATACCCATGTTGGATCCCACATGTTCCACGATGATCTCATCGGATGAACCACGATGTCAAGGACTTAATCAATCCCGCATACAATTCCCTTTGTCTAGCGGTACGATACTTGCCCGAGATTCGATCGTCGGTATCCCGATACCTTGTTCAATCTCGTTACCGGCAAGTCTCTTTACTCGTTCCGTAACACATCATCCCGTGATCAACTCCTTGATCACATTGTGCACATTATGATGATGTCCTACCGAGTGGGCCCAGAGATACCTCTCCGTCACACAGAGTGACAAATCCAAGTCTCGATTCGTGCCAACCCAACAGACACTTTCGGAGATACCCGTAGTGTACCTTTATAGCCACCCAGTTATGTTGTGACGTTTGGCACACCCAAAGCACTCCTACGGTATCCGGGAGTTGCACAATCTCATGGTCTAAGGAAATGATACTTGACATTAGAAAAGCTTTAGCATACGAACTACACGATCTAGTGCTATGCTTAGGATTGGGTCTTGTCCATCACATCATTCTCCTAATGATGTGATCCCGTTATCAACGACATCCAATGTCCATGGTCAGGAAACCGTAACCATCTGTTGATCAACGAGCTAGTCAACTAGAGGCTTACTAGGGACATGATGTTGTCTATGTATCCACACATGTATCTGAGTTTCCTATCAATACAATTCTAGCATGGATAATAAACGATTATCATGAACAAGGAAATATAATAATAACTAATTTATTATTGCCTCTAGGGCATATTTCCAACACGAATACATAGACAAACAGAGTGTCACTAGTATGCCTCTACTTGACTAGCTCATTGATCAAAGATGGTTAAGTTTCCTAACCATTGACATGGGTTGTCATTTGATTAACGGGATCACATCATTAGGAGAATGATGTGATTGACTTGACCCATTCCGTTAGCTTAGCACTTGATCGTTTAGTTTGTTGCTATTGCTTTCTTCATGACTTATACATGTTCCTATGACTATGAGATTATGCAACTCCCATTTACCGGAGGAACACTTTGTGTGCTACCAAACGTCACAACGTAACTGGGTGATTATAAAGGTGCTCTACAGGTGTCTCCAAAGGTACTTGTTGGGTTGGCGTATTTTGAGATTAGGATTTTTCACTCCGATTGTCGGAGAGGTATCTCTGGGCCCTCTCGGTAATGCACATCACTTAAGCCTTGCAAGCATTGCAACTAATAAGTTAGTTGGGAGATGATGTATTACAGAACAAGTAAAGAGACTTGCCGGTAATGAGATTGAACTAGGTATTGAGATACCGATGATCGAATCTCGGGCAAGTAACATACCGAGGACAAAGGGAAGAACGTATGTTGTTATGCGGTTTGCACGATAAAGATCTTCGTAGAATATGTAGGAGCCAATATGAGCATCCAGGTTTCTCTATTGGTTATTGACCGGAGGCGTATCTCAGTCATGTCTACATAGTTCTCGAACCCGTAGGGTCCGCATGCTTAACGTTTCGATGATGGTTATATTATGTGTTTATGAGTTTTGATGTACCGAAGGTTGTTCGGAGTCTCGGATGTGATCACGGACATGATGAGGAGTCTTGAAATGGTCGAGACATGAAGATTGATATATTGGACGACTATATTCGGACACCGGAATGGTTCCGGGGGTACCGGGGGGTTACTGGAACCCCCCGGGGGTTATTGGGCCTTATGGGCCCAAAGTGGTGGAAGAGGAGAGGCAGCAGGAGGTGGCGCGCGACCCCCCTTGCCCCAATCCGAATTGGGAAAGGGGAGGGGCGCAGCCCCCCTTCTCCTTCCTTCTCTTCACCTCCTCCTTCCCCCTTCTCCTAGTTGGAATAGGAAAGCGGGGCAAAACCTACTTGGAGTAGGATTGCCCCCCCCCTTGGGCGCGCCTCCTCCTCTTGGCCGGCCCCCCGTCCTCCCCCTTTATATACGGAGGAGGGGGGCACCCCATATACACAACAATTGATCAAGTTGATCTTTTAGCCGTGTGCGGTACCCCCCTCCACCATAGTCCACCTCGACAATACTATAGCAGTGCTTAGGCGAAGCCCTGCGTTGGTAGAACATCAACATCGTCACCACGCCGTCGTGCTGACGAAACTTTCCCTCAACACTCGGCTGGATCGGAGTTCGAGGGACGTTATCGGGCTGAACGTGTGCTGAACTCGGAGGTGTCGTGCGTTCGGTACTTGATCGGTCGGATCGTGAAGACGTACGACTACATCAACCGCGTTGTGCTAACACTTCCGCTTTCAGTCTACGAGGGTACGTAGATAACACTCTCCCCTCTCGTTGCTATGCATCACCATGATCTTGCGTGTGCGTAGGATTTTTTTTTGAAATTACTACGTTCCCCAACAGTGGTATCAGAGCCTGGTTTTATGCGTAGATGTCATATGCACGATTAGAACACAAGTGAGTTGTGGGCGATATAAGTCATACTACTTACCAGCATGTCATACTTTGGTTCGACGGTATTGTTGGATGAAGCGGCCCGGACCGACATTACGCGCACGCTTACGCGAGACTGGTTCTACCGACGTGCTTTGCACACAAGTGGCTGGCGGGTGTCAGTTTCTCCAACTTTAGTTGAACCGAGTGTGGCTACGCCCGGCCCGTGCGAAGGTTAAAACAGCACCAACTTGACAAACTATCATTGTGGTTTTGATGCGTAGGTAAGAACGTTTCTTGCTAAACCCGTAGCAGCCACGTAAAATTTGCAACAACAAAGTAGAGGACGTCTAACTTGTTTTTGCAGGGCATGTTGTGATGTGATATGGTCAAGACATGATGCTAAATTTTATTGTATGAGATGATCATGTTTTGTAACCGAGTTATCGGCAACTGGCAGGAGCCATGTGGTTGTCGCTTTATTGTATGCAATGCAATCGCCCTGTAATGCTTTACTTTATCACTAAGCGGTAGCGATAGTCGTGGAAGCATAAGATTGGCGAGACAATAACGATGCTATGATGGAGATCAAGGTGTCGCGCAGGTTTCGATGGTGATCATGAAGGTGCTTCGGAGATGGAGATCACAAGCACAAGATGATGGCCATATCATATCACTTATATTGATTGCATGTGATGTTTATCTTTTATGCATCTTATCTTGCTTTGATTGACGGTAGCATTATAAGATGATTCCTCACTAAATTATCAAAGTATAAGTGGTCTCCCTGAGTATGCACCATTGTGAAAGTTCTTCGTGCTGAGACACCACATGATGATCGGGTGTGATAGGCTCTATGTTAACATACAACGAGTGCAAAACAGTTGCACACACGGAATACTCAGGTTAAACTTGATGAGCCTAGCATATAACAGATATGGCCTCGGAACACGGAGACCGAAAGGTCGAGCGTGAATCATATAGTAGATATGATCAACATAGTGATGTTCACCGTTGATACTACTCCATCTCACGTGATGATCGGACATGGTTTAGTTAATATGGATCACGTGATCACTTAGAGGATTAGAGGGATGTCTATCTAAGTGGGAGTTCTTAAATAATATGATTAATTGAACTTAAATTTATCATGAACTTAGTACCTGATAGTATCTTGCTTGTCTATGTTGTTTGTAGATAGATGGCCCGTGCTGTTGTTCTGTTGAATTTTAATGCGTTCCTTGAGAAAGCAAAGTTGAAAGATGATGGTAGCAATTACACGGACTGGGTCCGTAACTTGAGGATTATCCTCATTGCTGCACAGAAGAATTACGTCCTGGAAGCACCGCTAAGTGCCAAGCCTGTTGCAGGAGCAACACCAGATGTTATGAATGTCTGACAGAGCAAAGCTGATGACTACTCGATAGTTCAGTGTGCCATGCTTTACGGCTTAGAACCGGGTCTTCAACGATGTTTTGAACGTCATGGAGCATATGAGATGTTCCAGGAGTTGAAGTTAATATTTCAAGAAAATGCCCGGATTGAGAGATATGAAATCTCTAATAAGTTCTATAGCTGCAAGATGGAGGAGAATAGTTCTGTCAGTGAACACATACTCAAAATGTCTGGGTATCATAATCACTTGACTCAACTGGGAGTTAATATTCCTTTTGATAGTGTCATTGACAGAGTTCTTCAATCACTGTCACCAAGATACAAAAGCTTCATGATGAACTATTATATGCAAGGGATGAATAAGACTATTCCCGAGCTCTTCGTGATGCTAAAGGCCGTGGAGGTAGAAATCAAGAAGGAGCATCAAGTGTTGATGGTCAATAAGACCACCAGTTTCAAGAAAAAGGGCAAAGGGAAAAAGAAGGGGAACTTCAAGAAGAACAGCAAACAAGTTGCTGCTTAGGAGAAGAAACCCAAGTCTGGACCTAAGCCTGAGACTGAGTGCTTCTACTACAAGCAGACTGGTCACTGGAAGCGGAACTGCCCCAAGTATTTGGCGGATAAGAAGGATGGCAAAGTGAACAAAGGTATATGTGATATACATGTTATTGATGTGTACCTTACTAATGCTTGCAGTAGCACCTGGGTATTTGATACTGGTTCTGTTGCTAACATTTGCAACTCGAAACAGGGGCTACGGATTAAGCGAAGATTGGCTAAGGACGAGGTGACGATGGGCGTGGGAAATGGTTCCAAAGTCGATGTGATCGCAGTCGGCACGCTACCTCTACATCTACCTTCGGGATTAGTATTAGACCTAAATAATTGTTCTTTGGTGGGAGCGTTGAGCATGAACATTATATCTGGATCTTGTTTGATGCGATACGGTTATTCATTTAAATCAGAGAATAATGGTTGTTCTATTTATATGAGTAATATCTTTTATGGTCATGCACCCTTGAAGAGTGGTCTATTTTTACTAAATCTCGATAGTGGTGATACACATATTCATAATATTGAAGCCAAAAGATGCAGAGTTGATAATGATAGTGCAACTTATTTGTGGCACTGCCGTTTAGGTCATATCGGAATAAAGCGCATGAAGAAACTCCATACTGATGGACTCTTGGAACCACTTGATTATGAATCACTTGGTACTTGCGAACCGCGCCTCATGGGCAAGATGACTAAAACTCCATTCTCTCGAACTATGGAGAGAGCAACGGATTTGTTTGAGATCATACATACAGATGTATGTGGTCCAATGAATGTTGAGGCTCGTGGCGGATATCGTTATTTTCTCACCTTCACAGATGATTTAAGCAGATATGGGTATATCTACTTAATGAAACATAAGTCTGAAACATTTGAAAAGTTCAAAGAATTTCAGAGTGAAGTTGAAAATCATCGTAACAAGAAAATAAAGTATCTATGATCTGATCGTGGAGGAGAATATTTTAGTTATGAGTTTGGTCTTCATTTGAAACAATGTGGAATAGTTTCGCAACTCACGCCACCCGGAACACCACAGCGTAATGGTGTGTCCGAACGTCGTAATCGTACTTTACTAGATATGGTGCAATCTATGATGTCTCTTACTGATTTACCGCTATCGTTTTGGGGTTATGCTTTAGAGACAGACGCATTCACCTTAAATAGGGCACCATCGAAATCCGTTGAGACGACGCCTTATGAACTATGGTTTGGTAAGAAACCAAAGTTGTCGTTTCTGAAAGTTTGGGGCTGCGATGCTTATGTGAAAAAGCTTCAACCTGATAAGCTCGAACCCAAATCAGAGAAATGTGTCTTCATAGGATACCCAAAGGAGACTGTTGGGTACACCTTCTATCACAGATCCAAAGGCAAGACTTTTGTTGCTAAATTCGGAGTTTTTCTAGAGAAGGAGTTTCTCTCGAAAGAAGTGAGTGGGACGAAACTAGAACTTGATGAGGTAATTGTACCTGCTCCCTTATTGGAAAGTAGTTCATCACAGAAAACGGTTTCTGCGACACCTACACCAATTAGTGAGGAAGTTAATGATGATGATCATGAAACTTTAGATCAAGTTGTTACTGAACCTCGTAGGTCAACCAGAGTAAGATCCGCACCAGAATGGTACGGTAATCCTGTTCTGGAAGTTATGTTACTAGACCATGACGAACCTACGAACTATGAAGAAGCGATGGTGAGCCCAGATTCCGCAAAATGGCTCGAGGCCATGAAATCTGAGATGGGATCCATGTATGAGACAAAGTGTGAACTTTGGTTGACTTTCCCGTTGATCGGCAAGCAATTGAGAATAAATGGATCTTCAAGAAGAAGACTGACGCTGACGGTAATGTTACTGTCTATAAAGCTCGACTTGTTGCAAAAGGTTTTTGACAAGTTCAAGGGATTGACTACGATGAGACCTTCTCACCCATAGTGATGCTTAAGTTTGTCAGAATCATGTTAGCAATTGCCGCATTTTATGATTATGAAATTTGGCAAATGGATGTCAAAACTGCATTCCTGAATGGATTTCTGGAAGAAGAATTGTATATGATGCAACCAGAAGGTTTTGTCGATCCAAAGGGAGCTAACAAAGTGTGCAAGCTCCAGCGATCCATTTATGGACTGGTGCAAGCCTCTCGGAGTTGGAATAAACGCTTTGATAGTGTGATCAAAGCATTTGGTTTTATACAGACTTTTGGAGAAGCCTGTATTTACAAGAAAGTGAGTGGGAGCTCTGTAGTATTTCTGATATTATATGTGGATGACATATTGCTGACTGGAAATGATATAGAATTTCTGGATAGCATAAAGGGATACTTGAATAAGAGTTTTTCTATGAAAGACCTCGGTGAAGCTGCTTACATATTGGGCATCAAGATCTATAGAGATAGACCAAGACGCTTAATTGGACTTTCACAAAGCACATACCTTGACAAGTTTTGAAAAAGTTCAAAATGGATCAAGCAAAGAAAGGGTTCTTGCCTGTGTTACAAGGTGTGAAGTTGAGTAAGACTCAATGCCCGACCACTGGAGAAGATAGAGAGAAGATGAAATATGTTCCCTATGCTTCAACCATAGGTTCTATCATGTATGCAATGCTGTGTACCAGACCTGATGTGTGCCTTGCTATAAGTCTAGCAGTGAGGTACCAAAGTAATCCAGGAGTGGATCACTGGACAGCGGTCAAGAACATCCTGGAATACCTGAAAAGGACTACGGATATGTTTCTCGTTTATGGAGGTGACAAAGAGCTCATCGTAAATGGTTACGTTGACGCAAGCTTTGACACTGATCCGGACGATTCTAAATCGCAAACCGGATACGTGTTTATATTAAATGGTGGAGCTGTCAGTTGGTGCAGTTCTAAACAAAGCGTCGTGGCGGAATCTACGTGTGAAGCGGAGTACATAGCTGCTTCGGAAGCAGCAAATGAAGGAGTCTGGATGAAGGAGTTCATATCCGATCTAGGTGTCATACCTAGTGCATCGGGTCCAATGAAAATCTTTTGTGACAATACTGGTGCAATTGCCTTGGCGAAGGAATCCAGATTTTCACAAGAGAACCAAGCACATCAAGAGACGCTTCAATTCCATCCGGGATTTAGTCTAGGTGGGAGACATAGAAATTTGCAAGATACATACGGATCTGAATGTTGCAGACCCGTTGACTAAGCCTCTTCCATGAGCAAAACATGATCAGCACCAAGGCTCCATGGGTGTCAGAATCATTACTGTGTAATCTAGATTATTGACTCTAGTGCAAGTGGGAGACTGAAGGAAATATGCCCTAGAGGCAATAATAAAGTTATTATTTATTTCCTTATATCATGATAAATGTTTATTATTCATGCTAGAATTGTATTAACCGGAAACATAATACATGTGTGAATACATAGACAAACATAGTGTCACTAGTATGCCTCTACTTGACTAGCTCGTTGATCAAAGATGGTTAAGTTTCCTAACCATTGACATGGGTTGTCATTTGATTAACGGGATCACATCATTAGGAGAATGATGTGATTGACTTGACCCATTCCATTAGCTTAGCACTTGACCGTTTAGTTTGTTGCTATTGCTTTCTTCATGACTTATACATGTTCCTATGACTATGAGATTATGCAACTCCCGTTTACCGGAGGAACACTTTGTGTGCTACCAAACATCACAACGTAACTGGGTGATTATAAAGGTGCTCTACAGGTGTCTCCAAAGGTACTTGTTGGGTTGGCGTATTTCGAGATTAGGATTTGTCACTCCGATTGTCGGAGAGGTATCTCTGGGCCCTCTCGGTAATGCACATCACTTAAGCCTTGCAAGCATTGCAACTAATGAGTTAGTTGCGGGATGATGTATTACGGAACGAGTAAAGAGACTTGCCGGTAACGAGATTGAACTAGGTATTGAGATACCGACGATCGAATCTCTGGCAAGTAACATACCGATGACAAAGGGAACAACGTATGTTGTTATGCGGTTTGACCGATAAAGATCTTCGTAGAATATGTAGGAGCCAATATGAGCATCTAGGTTCCGCTATTGGTTATTGACCGGAGATGTGTCTCGGTCATGTCTACATAGTTCTCGAACCCGTAGGGTCCGCACGCTTAACATTTCGATGACGGTTATATTATGTGTTTATGAGATTTGATGTACCGAAGGTTGTTCGGAGTCTCGGATGTGATCACGGACATGACGAGGAGTCTCGAAATGGTCTAGACATGAAGATTGATATATTGGACGACTATATTCAGACACTGGAATGGTTCCGGGGGTTATTGGATATATACCGGAGTACCGGGGGGTTACCGTAACCCCCCCGGGGGTTATTGGGCCTCATGGGCCCAAAGTGGTGGAAGAGGAGAGGTAGCAGGAGGTGGCGCGTGGCCCCCCTTACCCCAATCCGAATTGGGAAAGGGGAGGGGGAGCGCCCCCCTTCTCCTTCCTTCTCTCCACCTCCTCCTTCCCCCTTCTCCTAGTTGGAATAGGAAAGGGGGCAAAACCTACTTGGAGTAGGATTGCCCCCCTTGGGCGCGCCTCCTCCTCTTGGCCGCCCTCCTCCTCCTCCTCCCATTTATATACGGAGGAGGGGGGCACCCCATAGACACAACAATTGATCAAGTTGATCTTTTAGCCGTGTGCGGTGCCCCCCTCCACCATAGTCCACCTCGACAATACTATAGCAGTGCTTAGGCGAAGCCCTGCGTTGGTAGAACATCAACATCGTCACCACGCCGTCATGCTGACGAAACTCTCCCTCAACACTCGGCTGGATCGGAGTTCGAGGGACGTCATCGGGTTGAACGTGTGCTGAACTCGGAGGTGTCGTGCGTTCGGTACTTGATCGGTCGGATCGTGAAGACGTACGACTACATCAACCGCGTTGTGCTAACGCTTCCGCTTTCGGTCTACAAGGGTACGTAGACAACACTCTCCCCTCTCGTTGCTATGCATCACCATGATCTTGCGTGTGGGTAGTAAATTTTTTGAAATTACTACGTTCCCCAACAGCTTCCAGGAGCCGCGTGCGATCACTTGCATCCTGGGCGGTGCTCAGGCCCCAGCCTCTCAGCGCATCTTCAAACAGTTCGCTCGTGAGGTGAACACGGCGCTCCCCAAGCTCGAGGCCACGCGCCCGCTCAGGTGGTCCCAATGCACCGTCACCTTCAACTCGGCAGACCAGCTCAAGTGCGCAGCCACCACTGGCGCACTCCCTATGCTATGCTCCCCAGTCGTCAACAATGTGCAAGTCACCAAGACTCTCATCGACGGCGGCGCAGGGCTCAACGTCCTATTCGTCGACACGTTCGACAACCTTCAAGTGTCCTATGAGCAGCTTCAGCCAACCAAGCCTTTCTCAAGAGTGGCTGATGGTTCCACCACACCGATAGGGCAAGTCCGTCTGCCTGTCACCTTCGGGGAGCGCAAGAACTACCACACTGAGCTCATCGACTTCGACGTCACGCACATCCGCCTGCCGTACAATGCCATCCTCGGGTATCCAGCCCTGGCCAAGTTCATGGCAGTCACTCACCATGGCTACAACGTTCTCAAGATGCCAGGAAAGCAGGGGAATCATCACAGTTCCATGTGAAGAAAGGGATGCGGTGTGCTCCCTTGAGCGCGCCTTCCGAGCCGCAGCAATCGACAACCCTGACAGCAGAAGTGAAGGCCCTCCGGAGACCACCCCCAAGAAGAAGCAGCCGCACCGCGCAGGACCCCAAGAAGATGGCGTCGCGCCAGGAGCCTCGTCAGGATCAGCGCCCGCTCCAGGGGCGCCTCCCTCCACCGCATAAGAAGGTGCGCCTGGCGCCCTCCTCGGGCAGGGCTCGGGGGCTTTCTTCTGGAGAGCCTCAGACCTTGCCAACCTCATGAGGGAGGCGCTTGGGCACCACTTGGAAGCGTGCTTCACGGCACACTTCCCTCAGGAGAGCACAGGGCGAGGAGTGCCCACCATCGAGGAGTTCATCACCAAGACCACCCAAGAGCTACAAAACGCGAGAGCCATGCACGGCGACAGCCGCTCACCGAGCACGACTCACCATCCAGGTGAGGGTGCTGAACTGCGCGTCTACATCGACATCCCGGGGCTCAACAGGGCCGCATCTCAGGAGTGCTTCTGGCCTTCGAGTGCGGGCCGCTATGAGGGTCCACCACACAACTACGTTCGCATGCCCTTCGGCTTGCCGAGCGTGGCATCGGTCTATCAGCACAATGTGTGGCAAGTCCTGGCGGCTCAGGAGGCCAGGTTCCATGCCGTTCAGTGATACGTCTATGTCGTATCTATAATTTTTGATTGTTCCATGCCAATATTCTACAATTTCCATATACTTTTTGGCAACTTTTTATACTATTTTTGGGACTAACATATTGATCCAGTGCCCAGTGCCAGTTCCTGTCTATTGCATGTTTTTGGTTTCGCAGAATATCCATATCAAACGGAATCCAAACGGGATAAAAATGGATGGAGAATTATTTTGGAATATTTGTGATTTTTGGGAAGAAAATCAACGCGAGACGGTGCCCAAGGTGGCCATGAGGGTGGGGCCCACGGCCACTACAGGCAGGCGCGCCCCCACCCTCGTGGGGCCCTCGTAAGGCGATTGATGCTCTACTTTGGCCGCAAGAAAGCTATTTTTTGGAAAAAGATCTGGGCGAAGGTTTCAACCCAATCGGAGTTACGGATCTCCGGATATAAAAGAAACGGTGAAAGGGCAGCAGAACAGAAGGCAGAAACAGAGAGAGACAGAGAGACTGATCCAATCTCGGAGGGGCTCTCGCCCCTTCCATGCCATGGAGGCCAAGGACCAGAGGGGAAAGCCTTCTCCCATCTAGGGAGGAGGTCAAGGAAGAATAAGACGAAGTGGCCCCCTCTCCCCTTCTCTTCCGGTGGTGCCGGAACGCTGCCGGGGCCATCATCATCACCGCAATCTTCACCAACAACTTCACCGCCATCATCACCAACTCTTCCCCCCTCTATGCAGCGGTGTAACCTCTCTCTTACCCGCTGTAATCTCTACTTAAACATGGTGCTCAACGCTATATATTATTTCCCAATGATGTATGGCTATCCTATGATCTTTGAGTAGATCTGTTTTGTCCTATGGGCTATTTGATGATCAAGATTGGTTTGAGTTGCATGTTTTGTTATTGGTGTTGTCCTATGGTGCTCTCCGTGTCGCGCAAGCGTGAGGGATCCTGATATGTCTCCAACGTATCTATAATTTTGATTGCTCCATGCTATATTATCTAAAGTTTTGGACATTATTGGGCTTTATTATCCACTTTTATATTATTTTTGGGACTAACCTATTAACCGGAGGCCCAGCCCAGAATTGCTGTTTTTTGCCTGTTTTAGGGTTTCGAAGAAAAGGACTATCAAACAGAGTCCAAACGGAATGAAACCTTAGGGAACGTGATTTTCTCAACGAATAAGACCCATGAGACTCGGACCTTACGTCAAGGCACAAGAGAGGAGGCCACGAGGTAGGGGGGCACGCCTGCCTACCCCAGGCGCGCCCTGTTGGAGATTTGCCCTAGAGGCAATCATGTACGATGATATTTCCTATGTGTTTATGAATAAAGATAGTCCGGGAAAATATCTGGTGCTCCCGGAGCACCTAAGCCCAGATGCTCCCGTGCGAGCTCGTCCGTCGGATCTCAGATCCAAGAGCTCCCAGCAAATGTCAGACATTTTCCCAAAAAAAAACCTTTAGGAGTTCGTAAATTGCGTGTAGATACAATAGCTCCTCAGATCTGTTGGATCTCATATTCAACGGCACGAAAGCCCGTAGCACCGGTAGCACTAGTGCCCCGGGAGCACAGGATATTTCCCCAAGATAGTCCTTGGACATTATCAATGATGTGTATCAGCAAGTACGTGACTTGTTTGTGGGACTATGCATTGTATGATGACTGTCCTAAAAGGTCCCTAGTCAAAAGGACTGTGTGGACGCGCAACCAACTAGACTAGCATATGACACGGTCGATGGCTTGGTCTCACTAGCCATGAGCATTGGATGCTAACCGGATAATATGGACTTGGAAGGATCTGGTCGGATTCGACGTAGTCGGATCCGAGTCGAGATAAGGTCCAAGTCGGACAGACCCAACTATGAAACGCAACGATATGTCATCTGTGAGTCTCTAGTACAACATATGTTCTATGTCCTAAGACCTGAGCCGACGCATGTACTCAGGATGGTGACAGACTTGCTTTGGGCCGACCAAACGCTACTCCGTAACTGGGTAGTTATAAAGGTAGGTTTCGGGTTTGTCCAGAACCATGCTGCGAGACGTGGTCGAGCAAGATGGGATTTGCCCCTCCGATCAGGAGAGATATACTCTGGGCCCCTCGTGTGATCCGACCAGGATAAGCATGGCCATGCGACAAGGATTATGAGATAATCCGGTTTGTAGTTGGCATCACTGGAACGAGAAAGAGGTTGGGCTAACACAAGGATGACAGACTCGCCTTGAGCTCGACAACATATATCGTGTGGTAAAAGGAATGGAAGTATGATGTACAGGTTTGCTAACCAGCTTCATAGCCTGCTTGGTGTTCGGCATGCCTTGCTAGAGGCCGCTACCAACCGTGCAGTTCGGAGTTGATCCGAACTGCGACCAAGCCGACTTGAACCTAAGGGGTCGCGCGCTTAAGGGAAGGAACCTACAACGTCGGATCCGAGGACACTGGTCGGATGTGATCCGAACTGTATTTGGATTGTGGCCGAGTAGACTTATGGGCTTTAGGGTCCGTGCGAGGCCCAAGTGTTGAGCCCGTGATGGACGCCTATATATATAGTGGAGGTGCAGCACACTCATGGGCTGATCGCTTCGGCGCTGTCACTAGGGTTTGCATGTGTTGCGAATAGACACCTCCACTTGCCGCCATTTGTGTGATCGGACCTAGCAGTCTGTCGCACGATGTTCCTCCTGCACGCGCGGATACCGTTAGAGGCGGTGCACTTGCACCGCTCCGGCGAACCTGTACGTGGGAACCGACCACCGTTTGTACGAGGGAGATCGGACGAGGAGGAGACGATCCACGCGGACGTGCTACCCCAACTCTTCTTCCGTTGCACGGCACTGCGCGTCTAGTGGTAATGAACTGTGATCCATCTCCCGTAGCATGTTCTTGGTTGTTCTGCGCGTAGGAATTTTTAATTTGCAGTCGACGCACCCTACCGTAGATCCCAACACGCCCTCCACCCTCGTGGCCCCCCTGTTGCTCCACCGACGTACTCCTTCCTCCTATATATATCCATGTACCCCCAAACGATCAAATACGGAGCCAAAACCCTAATTCCACCGCTGTAACTTTCTGTATCCACGAGATCCCATCTTGGGGCCTGTTCCGGAGCTCCGTCGGAGGGGGCATCCATCACGGAGGGCTTCTACATCAACACCATAGCCCCTCCGATGAAGTGTGAGTAGTTTACCTCAGACCTACGGGTCCATAGTTAGTAGCTAGATGGTTTCTTCTCTCTTTTTGGATCTCAATACAATGTTCTCCCCCTCTCTTGTGGAGATCTATTCGATGTAATCTTCTTTTTGCGGTGTGTTTGTTGAGATCGATGAATTGTGAGTTTATGATCAAGCCTATCTATGAATAATATTTGAATCTTCTCTGAATTCTTGTATGTATGATTGGTTATCTTTGAAAGTCTCTTTGAATTATCAGTTTGGTTTGGCCTACTAGATTGATCTTTCTTGCAATGGGAGAAGTGCTTAGCTTTGGGTTCAATCTTGCGGTGTCCTTTCCCGGTGACAGTAGGGGTGCTACCTCTTTTAGCACTGCGTTGGTTTTCCCCGAAGAGGAAGGGATGATGCAGCAAAGTAGAGTAAGTATATCCCTCAGTTTTTGAGAACCGAGGTATCAATCCAGTAGGAGGCTACGCGCGAGTCCCTCGTACCTGCACAAAACAAATAAATACTCGCAAACAACGCAAATAGGGGTTGTCAATCCCTATAAGGCCACTTACGAGAGTGAGATCTGATAGATATGATAAGATAATATTTTTGGTATTTTTATGATAAAGATGCAAAGTAAAATAAAGGCAAAGTAAATGGCAAAGTAAATAACTAAGTAGTAGGAGATTGATATGATAAAGATAGACCCGGGGACCATAGGTTTCACTAGTGGCTTCTCTCGAGAGCATAAGTAATCTACGGTGGGTGAACAAATTACTGTTGAGCAATTGACAGAATTGAGCATAGTTATGAGAATATGTAGGTATGATCATGTATATAGGCATCACGTCCGAGACAAGTAGACCAACTCCTGCCTGCATCTACTACTATTACTCCACTCATCGACCGCTATCCAGCATGCATCTAGAGTATTAAGTTAAAAATAGAGTAACGCCTTAAGCAAGATGACATGATGTAGAGGGATAGACTCATGCAATATGAAGAAAACCCCATCTTGTTATCCTCGATGGCAACAATACAATACGTGCTTTGCTGCCCTTACTGTCACCAGGAAAGGATACCGCAAGATTGAACCCAAAGCTAAGCACTTCTCCCATTGCAAGAAAGATCAATCTAGTAGGCCAAACCAAACTGATAATTCGAAGAGACTTGCAAAGATAACCAATCATACATAAAAGAATTCAGAGAAGATTCAAATATTATTCATAGATATACTTGATCATAAACCCACAATTCATCGGTCTCAACAAACACACCGCAAAAAGAAGATTACATCGAATAGATCTCCACAAGAGAGGGGGAGAACATTGTATTGAGATCCAAAAAGAGAGAAGGAGCCATCTAGCTACTAACTATGGACCCGTAGGTCTGAAGTAAACTACTCACACTTCATCGGAGGGGCTATGGTGTTGATGAAGAAGCCCTCCGTGATCGATGCCCCCTCCGGCGGAGCTCCAGAACAGGCCCCAAGATGGGATCTCGTGGATACAAAAAGTTACGGCCGTGGAATTAGGGTTTTTGGCTCCATATCTGATCGTTTGGGGGTACGTGGGTATATATAGGAGGAAGAAGTACGTCGGTGGAGCAACAGCGGGCCCACGAGGGTGGAGGGCGCGCCTGGGGGGGTAGGCGCGCCCCCTACCTCGTGGCCTCCTGTTACGTGGCTTGACGTAGGGTCCAAGTCTCTTGAGTTGTATTTGATGAGAAAATCACGTTCTCGAAGGTTTCTTTCCGTTTGGACTCCGTTTGATATTCCTTTTCTTCGAAACCCTAAAACAGGCAAAAAACAGCAATTCTGGGCTGGGCCTCCGGTTAATAGGTTAGTCCCAAAAATAATATACAAGTGGATAATAAAGCCCAATAATGTCCAAAATAGTAGATAGTATAGCATGGATCAATAAAAAATTATAGATATGTTGGAGACGTATCGAGCATCCCCAAGCTTAATTCATGCTCGTCCTTGAGTAGGTAAATGGCAAAAACAGAATTTTTGATGCGGAGTGCTACTTGGCATAATTTTAATGTAATTCTTCTTAATTGTGGTATGAATATTCAGATCCGAAAGATTCAAGACAAAATTTCATATTGACATAAAAATGATAATACTTCAAGCATACTAACTAAGCAAATATGTCTTCTCAAAATAACATGGCCAAAGAAAGTTCATCCCTACAAAATCATATGGTTTAGTCATGTTTCATTTTCGTCACACAAGAATGCTATCATCATGCACAACCTCGATGACAAGCCAAGCAATTGTTTCATACTTTAGTAATCTCAAACCTATAAACTTTCACGCAATATATGAGCGCGAACCATGGACATAGCACTATAGGTGGAACAGAATATAATGAGGGGGGTTATGTGGAGAAGACAAAAAAGGAGGAAGTCTCATATCAACTAGGCTAATCAATGGGCTATGGAGATGCCCACCGATTGATGTTAATGCAAGGAGTAGGGATTGCCATGCAACAGATGTACTAGAGCTATAAATGTATGAATGCTCAACAAAAGAAACTAGTGGGTGTGCATCCAACTTGCTTGCTCATGAAGACCTAGGGCACTTGAGGAGGCCCATTGATGGAATATACATGCCAAGTTCTATAATGAAAAATTCCCACTAGTATAGGAAAGTGATAACATGACAGACTCTCTACTATGAAGATCATGGTGCTACTTTAAAGCACAAGTGTGGCAAAGGATAGTAACATTGTCCCTTCTCTCTTTTTCTCTCATTTTTTTCTTTTTGGGCCTTATCTTTTTATGGCCTTTTTTTATATTCCTCACACGGGACAATGCTCTAGAAAATGATGATCATCACACTTCTATTTATTTACAACTCAATGATTACAACTCGATACTAGAACAAAGATGACTCTATATGAATGCCTCCAGCGGTGTACCGGGATATGCAATGGACCAAGAGTGACATGTATGAAAGAATTATGAACGGTGGCTTTGCCACAAATACTGTGGCAACTACATGACCATGCTAAGCTATATGACAATGATGAATGTGTCATGATGAACGGAATGATGGAAAGTTGCATGGAAATATATCTCGGAATGGCTATGGAAATGCCATAATAGGTAGGTATGGTGGCTGTTTTGAGGAAGATATAAGGAGGTTTATGTGTGAAAGAGCGTATCATATCACGGGGTTTGGATGCACCGGTGAAGTTTGCGCCAACTCTCAATGTGAGAAAGCGCAATGCGCGGTACCGAAGAGGCTAGCAAGGATGGAAGGGTGAGAGTGCGTATAATCCATGGACTCAACATTAGTCATAAAAAACTCACATACTTATTGCAAAAATCTACAAGTCATAAAAAACCTCGGTACTACACGCATGCTCCTAGGGGGATAGATTGGTAGGAAAAGACCATCGCTCGTCCCCGACCGCCACTCATAAGGAAGACAATCAAATAACACCTCATATTTCAAATTTGTTGCATAACGTTTACCATACGTGCATGCTACGGGACTTGCAAACCTCAACACAAGTATTTCTCAATTTCACAACTACTCAACTAGCACGACTTTGATATTATTACCTCCATGTCTCAAAACAATCATCAAGCATCAAACTTCTCTTAGTTTTCAACACACTCATAAGAAAGTTTTATTATTAATCTTGCATACCAAGCATATTAGGATTTTAAGAAAATTACCATGCTATTAAGACTCTCAAAATAATCTAAGTGGAGCATGAGAGATCAATAGTTTCTATAAAACAAATCCACCATCGTGCTCTAAAAGATATAAGTGAAGCACTAGAGCAAAATTATATAACTCAAAAGATATAAGCGAAGCACATAGAGTATTCTAACAAATTCCAAATCATGTATGGCTCTCTCAAAAGGTGTGTACAGCAAGGATGATTGTGGTAAACTAACAAGCAAAGACTCAAATAATACAAGACGCTCCAAGCAAAACACATATCATGTGGCGAATAATAATATAGCTCCAAGTAAAGTTACCGATAGAAGTAGACGAAAGAGGGGATGCCTTCCGGGGCATCCCCAAGCTTTGGCTTTTAGGTGTCATTAGATTATCTTGGGGGTGCCATGGGCATCCCCAAGCTTAGGCTCTTGCCACTCCTTGTTCCATAGTCCATCAAATCTTTACCCAAAACTTGAAAACTTCACAACACAAAACTTAAAGTAGAAAATCTCGTGAGCTCCGTTAGCGAAAGAAAACAAAAGACCACTTCAAGGTACTGTAATGAACTCATTCTTTATTTATATGGGTGTTAAACCTACTGTATTCCAACTTTTCTATGGTTTATATACTATTTTACTAGTCATAGATTCATCAAAATAAGCAAACAACACACGAAAAACAGAATCTGTCAAAAACAGAACAGTCTGTAGTAATCTGTAGCTAGCGCAAGATCTGGAACCCCAAAAATTCTAAAATAAATTTATGGACGTTAGGAATTTATCTATTAATCATCTTCAAAAATAATTAACTAAATAACACTTTCCAAATAAAAATTACAGCAGTTCTCGTGAGCGCTAAAGTTTCTGTTTTTAACAGCAAGTTCAACAAGACTTTCCCCAAGTCTTTCCAACGGTTCTACTTGGCACAAACACTAATTAAACACAAAAAACACAACAAAAACATAGGATAGATAATTTATTTATTACTAAACAGGAGCAAAAAGCAAGGAATAAAAATAAAATTGGGTTGCCTCCCAACAAGCGCTATCGTTTAACGCCCCTAGCTAGGCATAACAAACAAGAATAGATCTAGGTATTGCCATCTTTGGTAGGCAATCCATAAGTGGATCTCATAATAGATTCATAAGGTAATTTAATTTTCTTTCTAGGAAAGTGTTCCATGCCTTTCCTTAATGGAAATTGAAATCTAATATTTCCTTCCTTCATATCAATAATTGCACCAATCGTTCTAAGGAAAGGTCTACCAAGAATAATAGGACATGAAGGATTGCAATCTATGTCAAGAACGATAAAATCTATGGGCACATAATTCCTATTTGAAACAATAAGAACATCATTAATTCTTCACATAGGTTTCTTAATAGTGGAATCCGCAAGGTGCAAGTTTAGAGAGCAATCATGGAAACCTAACAAATCACACAAAGTCTTTGGAATCATGGAAACACTAGCACCCAAATCACATAAAGCATATCATTCATGATCTTTAATTTTAATTTTAATAGTTGGTTCCCACTCACCATAAAGTTTTCTAGGGATAGAAACTTCCAATTCAAGTTTTTCTTCATAAGATTGCATCAAGGCATCAACGATATGTTTAGTAAACGCTTTATTTTGACTATAAACATGAGGAGAATTTAGCACGGATTGCAACAAGGAAATACAATCAATCAAAGAGCAATTTTCATAGTTAAATTCCTTGAAATCCATAATAGTGGGTTTAGCAACATCTAGGGTTTTAATTTCTTCAATCCCACTTTTATCAAATTTAGCATCAAGATCAAAAGATTCAGAATTCTTGGAACGCCTTCTAGGTAAAGGTGGATCATATTCAGTCCCATCATTATCAAGATTCATATTGCAAAACAAAGATTTAATAGGGGACACATCAATAACTGTAGCGACCCGACCCGAATGGATCAAGTCTCTGTGCTTAAGTGTCATCCCTGGATCGGTATGCTGACACACACAGTACTCGAGGATTTATAACAGAGGTAAATCACATGTAAAAGTAACGTAAATACTATTACCTCAATCCAAATAGCGGAAGTAACAACAAGGTTGTGGATTCCCATCAACACCAACGGCAAAGTTGAGTGTAGAAATCATAACCTTAACATATCACTTACTCGTCGTAAGATTCCTGCAACATGAGACGTTGCAGCCACAAGGGGTCAGTACATTGAATGTACTGGCAAATTCACACTGTAGAGCAATGATGAATAATGACTATCACTACATGCATATATGGCTGGTGGAAAAGCTCTATGGTTACAATTTTGCGTAAAGCCAATTTTTCCCTACTGCAAAGGAATACATTTTACTTAACTATCAAGGTGGTTGTTAAACATTGAGAGTGTAGACACCCTCTCAATCCCAATTAAGCATCATCATTAAAACCCAACAAAATTATTTAAAGTCACATGATGAGATTCACATGATAATCCAAGTACTAGATACTCAAGACGTCCATAACCGGGGACACAACTAATCATGATTAGTTTATACACTCTGCAGAGGTTTGCGCACTTTTCCCCACAAGACTCGATCTCCTCCGTTGGGATTCTCGCACTACATGGTGTTTGAGAAACAGATGACCGAGACATAGTCTTTCAGAAGCGCTAGCACCTTACGATCGGGTAGATCGTTACACCTACTTTCCCCTACATCTGCTAGTCTACCACTGTAAGAGTTCACACGACTTAATCAACTATGCTAGAGCCCATAATAGCTTGTGGCTGCACACGGAAGTTTCTAGTATGAATAATCTCATGACCCCTTTGAGCCTGGGTGGCGGTCCATAAAGAAAAACAGGCAATCGCTGGAATACCCAGGTGCCTAAACAAGCAATCGCTGGAATACCCAGGTGCCTCAATCCACCCAGATGTGTATTTAAGTTGCCACCTTAAGTTGAACCATTAATTAACAATCTCACATCTATTATGGATTTTACTCACCCAAACCACGTCTACGAGCATAGCATAGCAATATAAGCAATTCGGAGAAGTAACTCCCAAGGGTGTGAATGTAACAGAGCAATAGGTTCTACCTCATCAACTACTTTCCAACCCGCGTGTTAAAATCACATCCTAACCATGCAATGCTTGAGGATTGGAACTAATGCATAAAAACTGGGTGATAAAGGCGTATGATCAAAGTGTGAACTTGCCTGCAATGTTGATGAAGATGATTCGCACTCCAAACTCTTGATAGTTCTACTCATCACACTCCGGTCAATCTATTGTAAGCAAGCAATAGTAACCACACATAAGCAATCACTCAAAGATCGGAGAGAACAAAGAAAACAATTCGTAAAACGTCAAAACCAAGAAAATAACTCTTGCAGCATAAAACAATTTCTAACAGTACCAAAATTAAGTGAATTTGGCCTTATCAGAAAGTTTATGTCAAGAGCTTCGATTTGCAAAAAGAATCAACTAAATCGTAGTTACGAAACTCAAGTTATTTTCAAAAGAAGTTTGAATATGAATCTGAACAAAATTCGAAATTTGAAAATTTCAAAAAGTTGATGTGACAGGTTCACTGGATAGGTGAAAACAAGACGAAGCTATAGGCGATGGTTTCATCTAATTTGGATAAACGAGTGAAAAGTTATAGCTATTTGAAAAATCAGGGCCAACCTGTTTTACGAAAAAAAAAATAGCTACGGTTAAGGTCTAACGTATAAATACGTAGACTAATTGATAATATAATTATTCTATCGTATTAGTCTAAAAATAATAAACTACAGAATTATAAAGATAGATACCTTTATAAGGCGGAGAAAAAATGACTTTGGAGAAATGAGACAATTTCCAAAAGTCGCGCCAGAAAGGAGAAAAATATTTTTATCTAGTCAAACCAAAATATTGATTTAACCCGAATCGAATAATTTTTGGTGGCTCTATGGATCTATATTTATTGATGGAAAAGAGGTTTAGAGGTCAAAGACTAGGTAATGTGGGACTAAACGTAGACGAAAATATACGAAATAGAGATGGGAGGTGCGCCATGGGCCAAAAGGCCTTTAGGCGGTTCGGCCGGCCGCGCACACTGTAATTTTTTTGAGCAATAGAAAAGAAAAAAAACTATTGAAAAGAATTATGGGGAAGGAATATGGCCGGCTGGGCCTGGCCCATATAGTATAAAGAAAAAGAAAAGATGGGGCGCCCGCTGGTACAATGATGTGCACGTGGGCGACAGTTAGTTTCAAGCGTACGCGCGCAGTTTTTGTGATTTGTTTTTATAACAGAAAGCGATATACTGAAAAACGAAAATAAAATTAAAACTTTATATAGTAATATTATATATCAAAATTTTCAGGAAGAGATTTTCTACAAGATGAACATTTTCCTAGCATTAAATAAAATTCACACAAATTCAGATAATTCAAAGAGTGCTACTGGTCTAATAAAATCCAATAAAAATCATTATAAAAATACCAAAATTAATTCAAATTTATTTCTCTCCAAATTTCTAATGTAGGGAATCATGTTATCCTATTTTCCGTATATTTTATTTTTGGAGAAAATTAATTTGAATAAAACCCAAATAACTCCAAATTGAAAATAATTTCAAAAGGATTTTAAATTTTGATCCTTTTAAACTCCCAACTCATATTTCATATAATTTGAAGAAGTCATTTTATCTTCTCTCATGAAAATCATTGAGTTGCTTGAAGTTTCTGAATTGAAAAATCTTCCCAGATGAAATTCAAATATTTTCAACACCCCTTTTCATTTAAATAAATGGAAGAACTCATGTCATCCTCTCTCCAGGGTTTTGTGATGAAAAGTATTTGAATTCACGGAGAGCATAAGTGCAAAATTGAAAGTTTGGGAAAGTCCTTTTATTCCCTCTTATTTAACTTTCAAAAAGTTTCAAATTCACTCACTTTCAGTCAATCAATCACACAACAAACAAGCAAACAATCAAATCGATATATTTATTATAATATTCCAAAATTTAGAACTTTAGGATGTTACAAACCTACCACCCTTAAAATGAATCTCGTCCTCGAGATTCGAAGAGGCTAGAAAGAAATAGGTTGGGTTTGGGGGTCTTCTCAAAATCCATCGATCGTCTCCGAGGTCTCGGGTGCTACCACCCTTAGAAGCATGGTTACGGTTCCACCAAAAAAAACTCATACCCTTCATCCTTATTCTTGACAGTGTCGGTCTTCTCAAATCTTCAGGATAATTGCTTCTATGGGCTCTTCTTGTAACGGCATAACCTTTTCCTCAATTCTTGTGTCTTTCATCTAGGTAAGGTTCTTCTGTGAATGGGTCTTCTTAGCTGACGGGTCTAGCGCCAATACTAAACAACTATCGATATCTCATGGTGGTCAACCATTTATGGTTTCTCCTACAGGAAATGGGTTTGGGTTGATCCTCACCGTATAACCTACGGTTGGCAAAAACTGCCTTGTACAAGGGAAAAATACCTATACCATTCTAAGGCTTAAACAAGGTTTTGATCGTCGTGTCTCTACTATAGGTAAGTCACTCAGATTTACCATCCCATATAGCAAGGCGAATAATAAGAGTAAGTCGGTATGGTGATCAATCCATCCCGCACCAAAATCATTACCTTGTATACGGTTTAGCGAATCTCGCATTCTAACACTCGGTCATCCTCACAAGCATTGCAGAATTTCTCTTGTACATGAACTGCATTCGGAATAATCCATTGATTCTGCAAGCCAAATAAACATCTATCGTTCCTTCACAACTCTCAGGTTTTGCGTTACTCCTATAAAATTGTCTGCCGATAAACGTCGTATCTTCCTCCAGGGTTTTTCCTTCAGCAAGAATGTGCTTGCTTCTTGGCAGGTCCTGGGGCCTGTGGGTTATGGCCCATCTCATCACTTGTAGTCCTTGAACTTATCATCGGGCAACTGATCATTATTCCAACTTCCAGCTTCCTAGTATTCTTAAATCCATCCAATTGTACTATCTTCCTTCCTTCTATTGGCACCAAACTAGGACATGATTACTCAGACTCATCATGGAGTTTCCATTGATCCATATTTCCGACATCATACCTCCTTTATATCCAATAGTAATTTGTCTCTTCATCCTTGTGGGATATCCCTCATACCGAGATAAAAACTTATACTTATGAAGTCCATATTCCACTTCGTGGAACATCATTATCCTTTCCAGGGTCAAGCGTCCTTACAGAGGAATATTGGCCATCTCTGCATGGCACTTCTTCAACTGGGAAACGTGAAACACATCATGAACTTCTGACAGTCCTTCAGGTGACTCCAACTTGTTGGCCACTTCTTCCATATGCTCCAAAACTCGGTATGGTCCTACAAATCTCGGGGCTAACTTTCCCTAAACTCCAATTCGTTTAACTCCTCGCAGAGGGGGCACACGAAGACATGCTCTGTCTCCAATTTCATAGACTACCTCCTGGCGTTTTTAGTGTGCATAACTCTTCTGCCTGGACTGATCTACCTTCAGTCTATCTCGAATCAACGTAACATTCTCTTTTGACTCCTTGATCACATTTGGTACAAACAACTGACGGTCTCCAACTTCATCCCACATACTCTTGGGGTATCACACATATCGAGACAAAACTTGTATTCATTTTGTCCGAAATCCACTCAGTGGAGTATCCTTATCTTTTCCAGGGGTCAAGGGTTCTTATAGGGTACTACCACCCTTAAAATGCACAAATCTTCCATAGACCATATTTCTCATATCCTTAGAAATGGTCAAAATCCTTCTTCATAGAGTAACAGCTCATAAAATCCATATCAGTACCAACGATGCTAACTTTATTCACTCTCAATTGATTACAATCTCTCGCTTTTCCATTACATGTCTCAACTCAACACCTCAATATAAAAGAAAATGTTCTCACTTCTACTACTCCATTTCTTTTGTTGCAAACTCAACTATCTAGCACAAGTTTCCTTCTCCTTGGGGCATTCTCTGGCAAAGTGCCCTGCTCCATTACAACTAGAACATATTACTTCTGACAAGTATCGAGGTTTCCTTTTTGGGCAACTGTTGAGGTAGTGCCCTGACTCATTGCACCTATAACAGGTGATATGACTCAGGTCCCTCCTGGGCTCCAATTGGTTTCTCTTCCTGGGCTTTTCCATTCCAATCAGGGCTTCTATTTCCTGTGGGTCATATTCTACTTTCTCTGTCGGGAATTCTACTAGATCCCCATTCAAACAATTTTGGGAGATGTGTCCTTCTTCTCCAAATGAATAGCAAGACTTAGTGCAGGGTTTACTCGGGTCTTCTTTAGGTGTGTCCTCCATCTCTTCCTTCGTCACAGCTTCTTCTAAAATTTCCACGAGGGCTCCTTTCATTACTTCTTTCTTCTGCTGGATGGTTCGTTGTACCATGGGGTAAATGTGACACTGAGAAGGATAGTGGGTAGTCCCTTCACACAAGAAACAAGTAATCTGCCTAGTTGGGCATTCTTCAACTGGGTGACTTCCTTCACAATTAGGGCATTCATCCTTGTGTTCTTTATGGTTGTGTCCTATTTCTCCACGAATCTTGCATGCACAAGGTTTCTTCATATCCTTTCCATAAGGCTTCAACTTCTGGGACACAAGCCGAGACTTTGGCAGAGTCAACTTAAATTCTTTCCAAGTGGTTACTCCTTTCCATCCATTGATGGTTTGGTACATCCTCCACCAAGTAGCAGCACCTCTTTCAAAGCACTTAAGAGCATGCTGGGTCATATCCTTTCCGACTATAGGGTTATTCTTCATGTGATCCTCCATGTTCTGAATCCATTGGTCTGTCTCCAATTGACTCATCGGTCCAGAAAATATAAGCTCATCTTCATTCATCCTCTATTGGGTCCATGGGTTTGGGGTGAGATAAGAGAGATAGAGAGGGATACACACAATACAAACAAAAGTTTTGAAAAGACAGATTTTATTTGTGGCTGTCGGGAAAAACATCAAACAAATGATAGCTCACAAACGTCGCATCTAACGTAGGTATATAACAGGGGTTTGGTCTTCTAAAGGTCAATAAATCTTCAACGTCTCCAAACTCTTCAAGCCTTGTTCATGCCTCCAATGGCTTCTTCCGATCATGCTTGTCTTTCTCAAGTTCTTTTGCCAGATCAACTCTGTTAACGTGAAGTCTCTCGTGACGTCCTTTAATATTCTGGAGTTGCGTTCCAAACTTCTGGTTTCAACATCCTTCGCATGAACCATGGTCCTACTGTCCTTCAGTTCCTGACGAATCTCTGGTATCTCGAGGTTTTGCTCCTCCATCTTGGCTACTTTAGCTTCTTGGACCTAAGTTCTTCACGAAATGCTTCCTTGTCAAAATATGGCTTCCTGCGGATCCGTCTTAAAATTCCTGATGTAATTCTCTAGATCCTGGTGATACACTAGCTAAGGTTAAAATTGCATCCTTTGCTGATAGATGCTCCATCGTCCTTCTACCATCCAATCCTTCCAAAGAAATGCATGCTTAGCTCAGCTCGGTGACCATAGTATCAGTGGCGATGACATCACGGATAACCATGTTTCTGCCCTTGTCATTGCCATGAGCTATCTTCCATAGTTGATATCTCTTGCCTTAGGGTTTTCTTGACAAAACTTTGAGGTTTTTAACTCTCCATGCTTGGTCTTTCTCCGATACACCTTGATCTCAGGTATTGACGGCTTCCTTAGTCTACCAAGTTCCATAAGGGGTGCCTTCCTAGGTCATACAAATCTGGAAAATTCTACAGGGCCTTCAAATTCCCCTAGTCTTCGGAGTCTTCAACTGTTGTAGTTTTCATCATTATAATATACGATAAAATCCTCTTCATTCCAATGTGGTCTTAGTGGTCCCATATCTTGTACTTCTTGGAGTGGTCTCATCAGCCGAATCTTCGAGTGGTCAAAAAAATGAAAAGGGGTACGGTCTCACTAAAAGGGTATATTTGAATAAGCTCAAAAGAAAAGAGAGGTAAAAGATCCTTTTGAAAAGAAAATTGTAGAGAAAAATCTTTCCTATGGGCTTGCCAGTTTCTAGGGGTCATGTCCTACAGTCAACATGTGCTCTGATACCATCTTGTAGCGACCCAACCCGAATGGATCAAGTCTCTGTGCTTAAGTGTCATCCCTGGATCGGTATGCTGACACACACAGTACTCGAGGATTTATAACAGAGGTAAATCACATGTAAAAGTAATGTAAATACTATTACCTCAATCCAAATAGCGGAAGTAACAACAAGGTTGTGGATTCTCATCAACACCAACGGCAAAGTTGAGTGTAGAAATCCTAACCTTAACGTATCACTTGCTCGTCGTAAGATTCCTGCAACATGAAACATTGCAGCCACAAGGGGTCAATACATTGAATGTACTAGCAAATTCACACTGTAGAGCAATGATGAATAATGGCTATCACTACATGCATATATGGCTGGTGGAAAAGCTCTATGGTTACAGTTTTGCGTAAAGCCAATTTTTCGTTACTGCAAAGGAATACATTTTACTTAACTATCAAGGTGGTTGTTAAACATTGAGAGTGTAGACACCCTCTCAATCCCAATTAAGCATCATCATTAAAACCCAACAAAATTATTTAAAGTCAAATGATGAGATTCACATGATAATCCAAGTACTAGATACTCAAGACGTCCATAACCGGGGACACGGCTAATCATGATTAGTTTATACACTCTCTAGAGGTTTACGCACTTTTCCCCACAAGACTCGATCTCCTCTGTTGGGATTCTTACACTACATGGTGTTTGAGAAACGGATGACCGAGACATAGTCTTTCAGAAGCGCTAGCACCTTACGACTGGGTAGACCGTTACACCTACTTTCCCCTACATCTTCTAGTCTACCACTGTAAGAGTTCACACGACTTAATCAACTATGCTAGAGCCCATAGTAGCTTGTGGCTGCACACGGAAGTTTCTAGTATGAATAATCTCATGATCCCTCTGAGCCTAGGTGGCGGTCCATAAATAAAAATAGGCAATCGCTGGAATACCCAGGTGCCTAAACAGGCAATCGCTGGAATACCCAGGTGCCTCAATCTACCCAGATGTGTATTTAAGTTGCCACCTTAAGTTGAACCATTAATTAACAATCTCACATCTATCATGGATTTCACTCACCCAAACCACGTCTACGAGCATAGCATAGCAATATAAGCAATTCGGATAAGTAACTCCTAAGGTTTTGAATATAACAGAGCAATCAGTTCTACCTCATCAACTACTTCCCAACCCACATGTTAGAATCACATCCTAACCATGCAATGTTTGAGGATTGGAACTAATGCATAAAAACTGGGTGATAAAGGCGTATGATCAAAGTGTGAACTTGCCTGCAATATTGATGAAGATGATTCACACTCAAAACTCTTGATAGTTCTACTCGTCACACTCCGGTCAATCTATCATAAGCAAGCAATAGTAACCACACATAAGCAATCACTCAAAGATCGGAGAGAACAAAGAAAACAATTCAGAAAACGTCAAAACCAAGCAAATAATTCTTGCAACATAAAACAATTTCTAACAGTATCAAAATTAAGTGAATTTGGCCTTATCAGAAAGTTTAGGTCAAGAGCTTCGATTTGCAAAAATAATCAACTAAATCGGAGTTACGAAACTCATGTTATGTTCAAAAGATGTTTGAATATGAATCTGAACAAAATTCGAAATTTGAAAATTTCAAAAAGTTGACGTGACAGGTTCACTGGATAGGTGAAAACAAGACGAAGCTACAGGCGCTGGTTTCATCTAATTTGGATAAACGAGTGAAAAGTTATGACTATTTGAAAAATCAGGGCCAACCTGTTTATATAAAAAAATAGCTACGGTTAAGGTCTAACGTATAAATACGTAGACTAATTGATAATCTAATTATTCTATCGTATTAGTCTAAAAATAATAAACTACGGAAGTATAAAGAAAGATACCTTTATAAGGCAGAGAAAAAATGACTTTGGAGAAAGGAGACAATTTCCAAAAGTCACGCCGGAAAGGAGAAAAATATTTTTATCTAGTCAAACCAAAATATTGATTTAACCCGAATCGGATGATTTTTAAAGGCTCTATGGGTCTATATTTATTAGTGGAAAAGAGTCTTAGAGGTCAAAGGTTAGGCAATGTGGGACTAAACATAGACGAAAATATACGAAACAGAGATGGGAGGTGCGCCATGGGGCCAAAAGGCCTTTAGGCGGTTCGGCCGGCCGCGCACACTGTAATTTTTTTTGAGCAATAGAAAAGAAAAAAAACTATGGAAAAAAATATGGGGAAGGAATATGGCCGGCTGGGCCGGGCCCATATAGGATAAAGAAAAAGAAAAGATGGGTCGCCCGCTGGTGCTATGATGCGCATGTGGGCGACAGTTAATTTCAGGCGTGTGCGCAGTTTTTGTTATTTGTTTTTTTAAACAGAAAGCGATAAACTGAAAAACGAAAATAAAACTGAAACTTTATATAGGCATATTATATATCAAAATTTTCAGGAAAAGATTTTCTACAAGATGTACATTTTCCTAGCATTAAATAAAATTCACACAAATTCAGATAATTCAAAGAGTGCTACTGGTCTAATAAAATCCAATAAAAATCATTATAAAAATACCAAAATTAATTCAAATTTATTTCTCTCCAAATTTTTGATGTAGGGAATCATGTTACCCTATTTTCCGTATATTTTATTTTTGGAGAAAAATAATTTGAATAAAACCCAAATAACTCCAAATTGAATATAATTTCAAAAGGATTTTAAATTTTGATCCTTTTAAACTCCCAACTCATATTTCATATAATTTGAAGAAGTCATTTTATCTTCTCTCATGAAAATCATCGAGTTGCTTGAAGTTTCTGAATTGAAAAATCTTCCCAAATAAAATTCAAATATTTTCAACACCTCATGTCATTTAAATAAATGGAAGAACTCATGTCATCCTCGCTCCATGGTTTTGTGATGAAAAATATTTGAATTCACGGAGAGCATAAATGCAAAATTGAAAGTTTGGGAAAGTCCTTTTATTCCCTCTCATTTAACTTTCAAAAAGTTTCGAATTCACTCACTTTCAGTCAATCAATCACACAACAAACAAGCAAACAATCTAATCTATCTATTTATTATAACATTCCAAAATTTAGAATTTTGGGATGTTACAATAACTTTTAGATCTTCATCATTATTTTCATAGGAACTAGAAGAACACACTTTTATAAATGCATCTTTCTTAGCACACATCTAGCGGTTCTTTCTTTGCACTCATTAATAGAAATTCTCATGGCTTTGAGAGACTCATTGATATCATGCTAAGGTGGAATAGATCTAAGTTTCAAAGAATCAACATCAAGAGCAATTCTATCAATGTTCCTAGCCAAATCATCAATCTTAAGAAATTTTTGTTCAATCATAGCATTAAAATTCTTTTGTGAAGTAATAAATTCTTTAATATTAGATTCAAAATCAGTGGGCATCTTATTATAATTTCCATAAGAATTGTTGTAGGGATTAGCATAATTATTAGAGGGATTACTAGGATAAGGCCTAGGGTTGAAATTTCCTCTATACGCGTTATTACCAAAATTGTTCCTACCAACAAAATTCACATCCATAGATTCATTATTATTCTCAATCAAAGTAGACAAGGGCATATCATTAGGATCAGAAGAAACACCCTTATTAGCAAATAATTTCATAAGTTCATCCATCTTTCCACTCAAAACATTAATTTCTTCTATCGCATGCACCTTTTTATTAGTAGATCTTTCAGTATGCCATTAAGAATAATTAACCATAATATTATCTAGGAGTTTAGTAGCTTCTCCTAAAGTGATTTCCATAAAAGTGCCTCCCGCGGCTGAATCTAAAAGATTTCTAGAAGCAAAATTCAATCCGGCATAAATTTTTTGTATAATCATCCATAAATTTAAACCATGAGTAGGGCAATTACGTGTCATTAATTTCATTCTCTCCCAAGCTTGTGCAACATGTTCATGATCAAGTTGCGTAAAGTTCATAATATCGTTTCTAAGAGAGGTGATCTTAGCAGGAGGAAAATACTTAGAGATAAAAGCATCTTTGCACTTGTTCCATGAATCAATACTATTTTTAGGCAAAGACGAAAACCAAGCTTTAGCATAATCTCTAAGCGAAAAAGGAAATAGCTTCAATTTAACAATATCATTATCCACATCTTTCTTCTTTTGCATGTCACACAAATCAACGAAGCTATTTAGATGGGTAGCGACATCTTCACTAGGAAGGCCGGAGAACGGATCTTTCATAACAAGATTCAGCAAAGCAGCATTAATTTCACAAGATTCAGCATCAGTAAGAGGAGCAATCGGAGTGCTAATAAAATCATTGTTGTTGGTATTGGTGAAGTCACACAATTTAGTATTATCTTGAGCCATCATGACAAGCAAGCAAACTAACACACAAGCAAACAAAAAGCAAGCATGCAAAAAGAGGCAGATAGAGGGAGGATAGAGAGAGAGGGCAAATGAAATGGCAAGGGTGAAGTGGGGGAGAGGAAAACAAGAGGCAAATGGCAAATAATGTAATGCGGGAGATAAGGGTATGTGATGGGTACTTGGTATGTTGACTTTTGCGTAGATCTCCCCGGCAACGGCGCCAGAAATCCTTCTTGCTACCTCTTTTAGCACTGCGTTGGTTTTCCCCGAAGAGGAAGGGATGATGCAACAAAGTAGCGTAAGTATTTCCCTCAGTTTTTGAGAACCAAGGTATCAATCCAGTAGGAGGCTACGCGCGAGTCCGTCGTACCTGCACAAAACAAATAAATCCTCGCAACCAACGCAAATAGGGGTTGTCAATCCCTATAAGGCCACTTACGAGAGTGAGATCTGATAGATATGATAAGATAATATTTTTGGTATTTTTATGATAAAGATGCAAAGTAAAAGGCAAATTAATAACTAAGTAGTAGGAGATTGATATGATAAAGATAGACCCGGGGACCATAGGTTTCACTAGTGGCTTCTCTCAAGAGCATAAGTATTCTATGGTGGGTGAACAAACTACTGTTGAGAAATTGACAGAATTGAGCATAGTTATGAGAATATGTAGGTATGATCATGTATATAGGCATCACGTCCGAGACAAGTAGACCGACTCCTGCCTGCATCTACTACTATTACTCCACTCATCGACCGCTATCCAGCATGCATCTAGAGTATTAAGTTAAAAACAGAGTAACGCCTTAAGCAAGATGACATGACATAGAGAGATAGACTCATGCAATATGAAGAAAACCCCATCTTGTTATCCTCGATGGCAACAATACAATACGTGCCTTGATGCCCTTACTGTCACCGGGAAAGGACACCGCAAGATTGAACCTAAAGCTAAGCACTTCTCCCATTGCAAGAAAGATCAATCTAGTAGGCCAAACCAAACTGATAATTCGAAGAGACTTGCAAAGATAACCAATCATACATAAAAGAATTCAGAGAAGATTCAAATATTATTCATAGATAGACTTGATCATAAACCCACAATTCATCGGTCTCAACAAACACACCGCAAAAAGAAGATTACATCGAATATATCTCCACAAGAGAAGGGGAGAACATTGTATTGAGATCCAAAAAGAGAGAAGGAGCCATCTAGCTACTAACTATGGACCCGTAGGTCTGAAGTAAACTACTCACACTTCATAGGAGGGGCTATGGTGTTGATGAAGAAGCCCTCCGTGATCGATGCCCCCTCCGGCGGAGCTCCGGAACAGGCCCCAAGATGGGATCTCATGGATACAGAAAGTTACGGCCGTGGAACTAGGGTTTTTGGCTCCGTATCTGATCATTTGGGGGTACGTGGGTATATATAGGAGGAAGAAGTACGTCGGTGAAGCAACAGGGGGCCCACGAGGGTGGAGGGCATGCCTAGGGGGGTAGGAACGCCCCCTAACTCATGGCCTCCTGTTACGTGGCTTGACGTAGGGTCCAAGTCTCCTGAGTTGTATTCGATGAGAAAATCACGTTCCCGAAGGTTTCATTCCGTTTGGACTCCGTTTGATATTCCTTTTCTTCCAAACCCTAAAACAGACAAAAACAGCAATTCTGGGTTGGGCCTCCGGTAAATAGGTTAGTCCCAAAAATAATATAAAAGTGGACAATAAAGCCCAATAATGTCCAAAATAGTAGATAATATAGCATGGAGCAATCAAAAATTATAGATACGTTGGAGACGTATCAAGGGGCAGCAAGGCACGTATTGTATTGTTGCCATCGAGGATAACAAGATGGGGTTTTCTTCATATTGCATGAGTCTATCCCTCTACATCATGTCATCTTGCTTAAGGCGTTACTCTATTTTTAACTTAATACTCTAGATGGATGCTGGATAGCGGTCGATGAGTGGAGTAATAGTAGTAGATGCAGGCAGGAGTCGGTCTACTTGTCTCGGACGTGATGCCTATATAAATGATCATACCTAGATATTCTCTTAACTATGCTCAATTCTGTCAATTTCTCAACAGTAATTTGTTCATCCACCATAGAATACTTATGCTCTCGAGAGAAGCCACTAGTGAAACCTATGGCCCCCGGGTCTATCTTTATCATATTGTTCTCCTACTACTTAGTTATTTCCTTTGCTATTTACTTTGCCTTTATTTTACTTTGCATCTTTATCATAAAAATACCAAAAATATTATCTTTATCATATCTATCAGATCTCACTCTCGTAAGTGGCCTTATAGGGATTGATAACCCCTATTTGCGTTGGTTGCGAGGATTTATTTGTTTTGTGCAGGTATGAGGGACTCGCGTGTAGCCTCCTACTGGATTGATACCTTGGTTCTCAAAAACTGAGGGAAATACTTACGCTACTTTGCTGCATCATCCCTTCCTCTTCGAGAAAAACCAACGCAGTGCTCAAGAGGTAGCAAGAAGGATTTCTGGCGCTGTTGCCGGGGAGGTCTACGCAAAAGTCAATATACCAAGTACTCATCACATACCCTTATCTCCCGCATTACATTATTTGCCATTTACCTCTCGTTTTCGTCTCCTCCACTTCACCCTTGCCGTTTTATTCGCCCTCTCTCTCTATCCTCCCTCTCTTTCTCTATTTGCCTCCTTTTGCCTGCTTGTTCTTTGTTTGCTTGTGTGTTAGTTTTCTTGCTTGTCACGATGGCTCAAGACAATACTAAATTGTGTGAATTCACCAATACCAACAACAATGATTTTATTAGCACTCCGATTGCTCCTCTTATCGATGCTGAAACTTGTGAAATTAATACTGCTTTGCTGAATCTTGTCATGAAAGATCTGTTTTCCGGCCTTCCTAGTGAAGAAGCCACTACCCATCTACATAGCTTCATTGATTTGTGTGATATGCAAAAGAAGAAAGATGTGGATGATGATATTGTTAAATTGAAGCTATTTCCTTGTTCGCTTAGAGATCGTGCTAAAGCTTGGTTTTCGTCTTTGCCTAAAAATAGTATTGATTCATGGAATAAGTGCAAAGATGCTTTTATCTCTAAGTATTTTCCTCCCGCTAAGATCATCTCTCTTAGAAACGATATTATGAACTTTAAGCAACTTGATCATGAACATGTTGCACAAGCTTGGGAGAGAATGAAATTAATGATATGTAATTGCCCTACTCATAGTTTAAATTTGTGGATGATTGTTCAAAATTTTTATGCCGGATTGAATTTTGCTTCTAGAAATCTTTTAGATTCGGCCGCGGGAGGCACTTTTATGGAAATAACATTAGGATAAGCTACTAAACTCCTAGATAATATTATGGTTAATTATTCTCAATGGCACACTGAAAGATCTACTAATAAAAAGGTGCATGCGATAGAAGAAATTAATGTTTTGATTGGAAAGATGGATGAACTTATGAAATTATTTGCTAATAAGAGTGTTTCTTCTAATCCTAATGATATGCCCTTGTCTACTTTGATTGAAAATAAATAATGAATCTATGGATGTGAGTTTTGTTGGTAGGAACAATTTTGGTAACAACGCGTATAGAGAAAATTTTAATCCTAGGCCTTATCCTAGTAATTCTTCTAATAATTATGGTAATTCCTACAACAATTCTTATGGAAATTATAATAAGATGCCCTCTGATTTTGAATCTAATATTAAAGAATTTATTACTTCGCAAAAGAATTTTAATTCTATGATTGAAGAAAAATTGCTTAAGATTGATGATTTGGCTAGGAACATTGATAGAATTGCTCTTGATGTTGATTCTTTGAAACTTAGATCTATTCCACCTAAGCATGATATCAATGAGTCTCTCAAAGCCATGAGAATTTCCGTTGATGAGTGCAAATAAAGAACCGCTAGGACGCATGCTAAGAAAGATGCCTTTATAAAAGTGTGTTCTTCTAGTTCCTATGAAAATAATGATGAAGATCTAAAAGTTATTGATGTGTCCCCTGTTAAATCTTTGTTTTGCAATATGAATCTTGATAATGATGGTACTGAATATGATCCACCTTTACCTAGAAGGCGTTCTAAGAATTCGGAATTTGTTGATCTTGATGCTAAAATTGATAAAAGTGGGAATGAAGAAATTAAAACCCTAGATGTTGCTAAACCCACTATCATGGATTCCAAGGAATTTAACTATGAAAATTGCTCTTTGATTGATTGTATTTCCTTGTTGCAATCCGTGCTAAATTCTCCTCACGCTTATAGTCAAAATAAAGCGTTTACTAAACATATCGTTGATGCTTTGATGCAGTCTTATGAAGAAAAAGTTGAATTGGAAGTTTCTATCCCTAGAAAACTTTATGATGAGTGGGAACCAACTATTAAAATTAAAATTAAAGATCATTAATGCTATGCTTTATGTGATTTGGGTGCTAGTGTTTCCACGATTCCAAAGACTTTGTGTGATTTCTTAGGTTTCCGTGATTTTGAGGATTGCTCTTTAAACTTGCACCTTGCGGATTCCACTATTAAGAAACCTATGGGAAGAATTAATGATGTTCTTATTTTTGCAAATAGGAATTATGTGCCCATAGATTTTATTGTTCTTGACATAGATTGCAATCCTTCATGTCCTATTATTCTTGGTAGACCTTTCCTTAGAACGATTGGTGCAATTATTGATATGAAGGAAGGAAATATTAGATTCCAATTTCCATTAAGGAAAGGCATGGAACACTTTCCTAGACATAAAATTAAATTACCTTATGAATCTATTATGAGAGCCACTTATGGATTGCCTAGCAAAGATGGCAATACCTAGATCTATTCTTGTTTGTTATGCCTAGCTAGGGGCGTTAAACGATAGCGCTTGTTGGGAGGCAACCCAATTTTATTTTTATTCCTTGATTTTTGCTCCTGTTTAGTAATAAATAATTTATCTAGCCACTGTTTTGGTTGTGTTTTTTGTGTTTAATTAGTGTTTGTGCCAAGTAGAACCGTTGGGAAGACTTGGGGAAAGTCTTGTTGAACTTGCTGTAAAAAACCAGAAACTTTAGCGCTCACGAGAACTTCTGTCATTTTTATTTGGAAAGTTATATTCAGTTAATTGTTTCTGAAGATGATTAATAGATAAATTCCTCACGTCCAGCAATTTATTTTATAATTTTTGGGGGTCCAGATCTTGCGCTAGCTACAGATTACTACAGACTGTTCTGTTTTTGACAGATTCTGTTTTTCGTGTGTTGTTTGCTTATTTTGATGAATCTATGGCTAGTAAAATAGTTTATAAACCATAGAGAAGTTGGAATACAGTAGGTATAACACCAATATAAATAAAGAATGAGTTCATTACAGTACCTTGAAGTGGTCTTTTGTTTTCTTTCGCTAACGGAGCTCACGAGATTTTCTACTTTAAGTTTTGTGTTGTGAAGTTTTCAAGTTTTGGGTAAAGATTTGATGGATTATGGAACAAGGAGTGGCAAGATCCTAAGCTTGGGGATGCCCATGGCACCCCCAAGATAATCTAAGGACACCTAAAAGCCAAAGCTTGGGGATGATCCGGAAGGCATCCCCTCTTTCGTCTACTTCTATCGGTAACTTTACTTGGAGCTATATTTTTATTCGCCAGATGATATATGTTTCGCTTGGAGTGTCTTGTATGATTTGATTCTTTGATTGTTAGTTTACCACAATAATCCTTGCTGTACACACCTTTCGAGAGAGCCATACATGATTTGGAATTTGTTAGAATACTCTATGTGCTTCGCTTATATCTTTTGAGTTATATAATTTGGTCTAGTACTTCACTTATACCTTTTAGAGCACGGTGGTGGATTTGTTTTATAGAAACTATTGATATCTAATGCTTCACTTAGATTATTTTGAGAGTCTTAATAGCATGGTAATTTTCTTAAAATCCTATATATTTGGTATACAAGATTAATAATAAAACTTTCTTATGAGTGTGTTGAATACTATGATAAGTTTGATGCTTGATAATTGTTTTGAGATATGAAGATGCTGTTATTAAAAGTTGTATCCTCTTCTTATATTACTACTTTTCACTTTGTTCATTGGATTCATAGGAATCTCTTTTGATAATGGAGGAATTGGTAATGGAATAGCAGAGTTAACCATATTATCAAAGTGGTTAACTCCCTCAATAAACTTTACCCAGGAAAGTTCTAATTCTTTTGTGTGCTAGTTGAGTAGTTGTGAATTTGAGAAATACCTATGTTGAAGTTTGTGATTCCCGTAGGATGCACGTATGGTGAACCGTTATGTGATGAAGTCGGAGCATGATTTATTTTTTGATTGTCTTCCTTATGAGTGGCGGTCGGGGACGAGCGATGGTCTTTTCCTACCAATCTATCCCCCTAGGAGCATGTGCGTAATACTTTGCTTTGACAACTTGTAGATTTTTGCAATAAGTATATGAGTTCTTTATGACTAATGTTGAGTCCATGGATTATACGCACTCTCACCCTTCCACCTTTGCTAGCCTCTCTAATACCGCACACCTTTCGCCGGTATCATACACCCACCATATACCTTCCTCAAAACAGCCACCATACCTACCTATTATGGCATTTCCATAGCCATTCCGAGATATATTGCCATGCAACTTTCCACCGTTCTATTTATTATGACACACTCCATCATTGTCATATTGCTTAGCATGATCATGTAGTTGACATTGTATTTGTGGAAAAGCCACTGTTCATAATTCTTTCATACATGTCACTCATGAGTCATTACATATCCCGGTACACCGCCGGAGGCATTCATATAGAGTCATATTTTGTTCTAAGTATCGAGTTGTAATTGTTGAGTTGTAAGAAAAATAAAAGTGTGATGATCATCATTATTAGAGCATTGTCCCAGTGAGGAAAGGATGATGGACACTATGATTCCCCCACAAGTCGGGATGAGACTCCAGACGAAAAATAAAAAAAAGGAAAAAGAAAGAAAGAAAAGAGGCCATAAAAAAGAAAAAAGGCACAAATAAAAAAATGAGAGAAAAAGAGAGAAGGGAGAATGCTACTATCCTTTTACCACACTTGTGCTTCAAAGTAGCACCATGATCTTCATAGTAGAGAGTCTCTCATGTTATCACTTTCATATACTAGTGGGAATTTTTCATTATAGAACTTGGCTTGTATATTCCAATGATGGGTTTCCTCAAAATGCCCTAGGTCTTCATGAGCAAGCAAGTTGGATGCACACCCACTTAGTTTCTTTTGTTGAGCTTTCATATACTTATAGCTCTAGTGCATCCGTTGCATGTCAATCCCTACTCACTCACATTGATATCTATTGATGGGCATCTCCATAGCCCGTTGATATGCCTAGTTGATGTGAGACTATCTTATCCCTTTTTGTCTTCTCCATAACCACCACTCTATTCCACCTATAGTGCCATGTCCATGGCTCACACTCATGTATTGCGTGAAAATTGAAAAAGTTTTGAGAATGTCAAAAGTATGAAACAATTGCTTGGCTTGTCATCGGGGTTGTGCATGATTTAAATATTTTGTGTGGTGAAGATGGAGCATAGCCAGACTATATGATTTTGTAGGGATAACTTTCTTTAGCCATGTTATTTTGAGAAGACATAATTGCTTAGTTAGTATGCTTGAAGTATTATTATTTTTATGTCAATATGAACTTTTGTCTTGAATCTTTCGGATCTGAATATTCATACCACAATTAAGAAGAATTACATTAAAATTATGCCAAGTAGCACTCCGCATCAAAATTTCTGTTTTTATCATTTACCTACTCGAGGACGAGTAGGAATTAAGCTTGGGGATGCTTGATACGTCTCCAACGTATCTATAATTTTTTATTGCTCCATGCTATATTATCTACTTTTTTGGATATTATTGGGCTTTATTATCCACTTTTATATTATTTTTGGGACTAACCTATTAACCGGAGGCCCAGCCCAGAATTGCTGTTTTTTTTCCTGTTTTAGGGTTTCGAAGAAAAGGAATATCAAACGGAGTCCAAACTGAATGAAACCTTCGGGAACATGATTTTCTCAATGAAGAAGACCCAGGAGACTTGGACCCTATGTCAAGGCACAAGAGAGGAGGCCACGAGGTAGGGGGCGCCTGCCTACCCCAGGCGCGCCCTCCACCCTCGTGGGGCCCCTGTTGCTCCACCGACGTACTCCCTCCTCCTATATATATCCACGTACCCCAAATGATCAAATACAGAGCCAAAACCCTAATTCCACCGCCATAACTTTCTGTATCCACGAGATCCCATCTTGGGGCCTGTTCCGAAGCTCCGCCGGAGGGGGCATCGATCATGGAGGGCTTCTACATCAACACCATAGCCCCTCCGATGAAGTGTGAGTAGTTTACCTCAGACTTACGGGTCCATAGTTAGTAGCTAGATGGCTTCTTCTCTCTTTTTGGATCTCAATACAATGTTCTCCCCCTCTCTTGTGGAGATCTATTCAATGTAATCTTCTTTTTGCGGTGTGTTTTTTGAGACCAATGAATTGTGGGTTTATGATGAAGTCTACCTATGGATAATATTTGAATCTTCTCTGAATTCTTTTATGTATGATTGGTTATCTTTGCAAGTCTCTTCGAATTATCAGTTTGGTTTGGCCTACTAGATTGATCTTTCTTGCAATGGGAGAAGTGCTTAGCTTTGGGTTCAATCTTGCGGTGTCCTTTCCCGGTGACAGTAGGGGCAGCAAGGCACGTATTGTATTGTTGCCATCAAGGATAACAAGATGGGGTCTTTTTCATATTGCATGAGTCTATCCCTCTACATCATGTCATCTTGCTTAAGGCGTTACTCTGTTTTTAACTTAATACTCTAGATGCATGCTGGATAGTGGTCGATGAGTGGAGTAATAGTAGTAGATGCAGGCAGGAGTCGGTCTACTTGTCTCGGACGTGATGCCTATATACATGATCATACCTAGATATTCTCATAACTATGCTCAATTCTGTCAATTGCTCAACAATAATTTGTTCACCCACTGTAGAATACTTATGCGAGAAGCCACTACTGAAACCTATGGCCCCCGGGTCTATCTTTATCATATTGTTCTCCTACTACTTAGTTATTTACTTTGCTATTTACTTTGCCTTTATTTTACTTTGCATCTTTATCATTAAAAATACCAAAAATATTATCTTTATCATATCTATCAGATCTCACTCTCGTAAGTGGCCTTATAGGGATTGACAACCCCTATTTGCGTTGGTTGCGAGGATTTATTTGTTTTGTGCAGGTACGAGGGACTCGCGCATAGCCTCCTACTGGATTGATACCTTGGTTCTCAAAAATTGAGGGAAATACTTACGCTACTTTGCTGCATCATCCCTTCCTCTTCGGGGAAAACGAACGTAGTGCTCAAGAGGTAGCAAATCCCTGTTGTAGGGTGTTGCAATACGTTCATGATTCGCTTATTGTGGGTTGCGTGAGTGACTGAAACACAAACCCGAGTAAGGGGGTTGTTGCGTATGGGATAAAGAGGACTTGATACTTTAATGCTATGGTTGGGTTTTACCTTATTGATCTTTAGTAGTTGCGGATGCTTGCTAGAGTTCCAATCATAAGTGCATATGATCCAAGTAGAGAAAGTATGTTAGCTTATGCCTCTCCCTCATATGAAACTGCAATAATCATTACCGGTCTAGTTATCGATTGCCTAGGGACAAATAACTTTCTCGTAACAAAAATCTCTTTACTAAAACTAACTTAGTTGTGTCCTCATCTAATCAGCCCCTACTTTTTATTTACGCTCTCTTTATATTCTTGCAAACCTATCCAAAAACACCTACAAAGTACTTCTAGTTTCATACTTGTTCTGGGTAAAGCAAACATCAAGCGTGCGTAGAGTTGTATAGATGGTCGATAGAACTTGAGGGAATATTTGTTCTGCCTTTAGCTCCTCGTTAGGTTCGACACTCTTACTTATCAAAAACTGTTGCGATCCCCTATACTTGTGGGTTATCAAGACCTTTTTCTGGCACCGTTGCCGGGGAGCAATAGCATGGGGTGAATATTCTCGTGTGTGCTTGTTTGCTTTATCACTAAGTATTTTTTATTTGATGTTCTTAGTTGTTTTCTATCTTTAGTTATGGGTAGGAAACGAAAAATACCAAAAAAATTAGTTGTACCTACAACACCAATGTTTGAAGGACCACTCAAAATCTATCACACTGCTGAAGCTTATTACTTGGATCATCTTCGATCCCTATGTGCTCGTGCTGAAACCCCAACTAGCTTAGTTGAGGGCAAATATTTAGATGAGCATGCTTGTTATGTGCGACACAGAATATCTGAAAAAGGGAAAATTTTACTGGGTCAAATTCATCGTTTGCAATGCTATGCTTGGAATTTATGCAAAATATATGATATTACTTGTTGTTCTGAAACCCTAAGAAGCACCTTCCCTATCAATGTGAGTTTTGTGATAATGGAATCGTATCTTCGTATGCTAAGGGTGTTTATAGTTACTATGATGTTCAACAAATTGAAGAATTTGTTGCTTTTAAGGGTGCTTATGAAATTGCTTCTTTGATTGAAACATATGATGCTACTCTTTACAAATCTGAAAATTTTGCCATACTTAAATATTGCTATGATAATTATGCTTCTAATGCCTATGTTGAACCATATAAAGAAGAGACTAATATTTTGCAGGAGTCTATGGAAGAAGAAATTGATGAAACTGTGAGCTCATTGGATGAAAAAGATGAGGAGGTGAGCGAAGAACAAAAGGAGGAAGAGCGGATTAGCTACCCGTGCCCACCTTCTAATGAGAGTAACTCTTCAACTCATACATTGTTTAATTTCCCTTCGTGCTTACGGAAGGATGATTTCTATGATGATTGTTATGATCCCTTTGATTCTCTTGAAATATCCCTTTTTGATGATGCTTGCTATGCTTGTGGCCAAGATGCCAATATGAATTATGCTTATGGAGATGAACTTGCTATAGTTCCTTATGTTAAACATGAAATTGTTGCTATTGCACCCACACATCATAGTCCTATTATCTTTTTGAATTCTCCCGACTACACTATATCGGAGAAGTTTGCACTTATTAAGGATTATATTGATGGGTTGCCTTTTACCGTTGCACATGATGATTTTGATGAATATAATATGCATGTGCTTGCTGCTCCTACTTGCAATTATTATGGGAGGAACTATATCTCCACTTCTTTATGTTTCCAATATGATAAAATTGCAAGAAACTGCTTATGCTATGCATTGGCCTTTACTATGTGTGCATGAATTGTTCTGTTATGACATGCCGATGCATAGGAAGAGAGTTAGACTTCGTTGTTACATGATATATGTTACTTTGTGCTCACTACTAACTTACAAATCATTGTTAATTAAAATTGGCTTTGATATACCGTGGGATCCAGGTGGATTCATTACTTGAGCACTATATGCCTAGCTTAATGGATTTAAAGAAAGTGTTGCCAGGGAGACAACCCGGAAGTTTTAGAGAGTCATTTACTTCTGTTGAGTGCTTTCAAATAGTTTAAAAACAACAAAAATAAAGAGGAGAACCCAAAACTTTTTCAAAAAGGAAAGTGAAAGTGAGAAAGACAAGCATTGTTGAAGTGGGAGAGCTCCTTGAACTTTGTTCATGCTCACGGCAACTTTGTGAATCTTGATTACAGAAACTTTTCAACAAAAATAATTACCCCCCTGTACAATTCCATTGTATTATAAAAATAATGTGTCAAGGTTTGCCTTTAGGATGTTACATTTGCTTGATGGTTTGTACGGTGCAGGACAGAAACTTTGGCTGTAGTGAGCGATTTTACATTTTTAGCCGGAACATCAAACGGTTCTTATTCTTTTTGTACTGTATTTCTATACAAATTGTTTATTTTTACTAATTTTGGAAGAATTTTTCAAGTATCAGAAGTATGGTGAATGTTCAGATTGTTACAGACTGTTCTATTTTTGACAGATTCTGTTTTTTGATGCATAGTTTGCTTGTTTTGATGAAACTATCAATTTATATCAGTGGATTAAGCCATGGAAAAGTTATATTACATTAGACACAATGCAAAAACAAAATATGAATTGGTTTGCAACAGTAATTAGAGTAGTGATTTTCTTTATTATACTAACGGGTCTTACCGAGTTTTCTGTTGAAGTTTTGTGTGGATGAAGTGTTCGATGATCGAGAAGGTCTCGATGTGAGAAGAAGGAAGAGAGGCAAGAGCTCAAGCTTGGGGATGCCCAAGCCACCACAAGTAAATATCCAATGATACTCAAGCATCTAAGCTTGGGGATGCCCCGGAAGGCATCCCCTTTTTCTTCAACAATTATGGGTATGTTTTCGGATTCGTTTCGTTCATGCGATATGTGCAATCTTGGAGCGTCTTTTGCATTTAGTTTTCACTTTTCTTTTATGCACCATGCTGGTATGAGATAGTGCTTGGTTGATTTATAGAATGCTCTATGCACTTCACTTATATCTTTTGAGTATGGCTTTATAGAATGCTTCATGTGCTTCACTTATATCATTTGAAGTTTGGATTGCCTGTTTCTCTTTACATAGAAAACCGCCTTTTGTAGAATGCTCTTTTGCTTCACTTATATTTGTTAGAGCGCGGGCATATCTTTTGTAGAAAGAATTAAACTCTCGTGCTTCACTTATATCTATTTAGAGAGATGACAGGAACTGGTCATTCACATGGTTAGTCATAAAACCCTACATAAAACTTGTAGATCACTGAATATGATATGTTTGATTCCTTGCAATAATTTTGCGATATAAAGGTGGTGATATTAGAGTCGTGCTAGTTGATTAATTGTGAAATTGAGAAATACTTGTGTTGAGGTTTGCAAGTCCCGTAGCATGCACGTATGGTGAACCGTTATGTAACGAAGTTGGAGCATGAGGTGTTTATTGATTGTCTTCCTTATGAGTGGCGGTCGGGGACGAGCGATGGTCTTTTCCTACCAATCTATCCCCCTAGGAGCAGGCGCATAGTACTTTGTTTCGATAGCTAATAGACTTTTGCAATAAGTATGTGAGTTCTTTATGACTAATGTTGAGTCCATGGATTATACACACTCTCACCCTTCCATCATTGCTAGCCTCTTCGGTACCGTGCATTGCCCTTTCTCACCTCGAGAGTTGGTGCAAACTTCGCCGGTGCATCCAAACCCTGTGATACGATATGCTCTATCACACATAAACCTCCTTATATCTTCCTCAAAACAGCCACCATACCTACCTATTATGGCATTTTCATAGCCATTCCGAGTATATTGCCATGCAACTTCCATCATCATCATATACATGACTTGAGCATTTATTTTCATATTGCTTTGCATGATCGTAAGATAGCTAGCATGATGTTTTCATGGCTTGTCCGTTTTTTGATGTCATTGCTACACCAGATCATTGTACATCCCGGCACACCACCGGAGGCATTCATATAGAGTCATATCTTTGTTCTAGATATCGAGTTGTAATATTGAGTTGTAAGTAAATAAAAGTGTGATGATCATCATTATTAGAGCATTGCCCCAGTGAGGAAAGGATGATGGAGACTATGATTCCCCCACAAGCCGGGATGAGACTCCGAACGAAAAAAAAGAAGGCCCAAAAAAAAGAGAAAAAAAAGAAAACAAAAAATGAGAGAAAAAGAGAGAAGGGGCAATGTTACTATCCTTTTACCACACTTGTGCTTCAAAGTAGCACCATGTTCTTCATATAGAGAGTCTCTTGAGTTATCACTTTCATATACTAGTGGGAATTTTCATTATAGAACTTGGCTTGTATATTCCAACGATGGGCTTCCTCAAATGCCCTAGGTCTTCATGAGCAAGCAAGTTGGATGCACATCCACTTAGTTTCAGTTTGAGCTTTCATACACTTATAGCTCTAGTGCATCCGTTGCATGGCAATCCCTACTCCTCACATTAACATCAATTGATGGGCATCTCCATAGCCCGTTGATTAGCCGCGTCGATGTGAGACTTTATCCTTTTTTGTCTTCTCCACATAACCCCCATCATCATATTCTATTCCACCTATAGTGCTATGTCCATAGCTCACGCTCATGTATTGCATGAAAGTTGAAAAGGTTTGAGAAACGTCGAAAGTATGAAACAATTGCTTGGCTTGTCATCGGGGTTGTGCATGATGTGAATATTTTGTGTGGTGAAGATGGAGCATAGCCAGACTATATGATTTTGTAGGGATGAGCTTTCTTTGTTTATGTTATTTCAATAAGACATAATTGCTTGGTTGGTGTGCTTGAAGCATTATTGTTTTTATGTCAAAGGATAGACTATTGCTTTGAATCACTCGTGTCTTAATATTCATGCCATGATTAGACATATGATCAAGATTATGCTAGGTAGCATTCCACATCAAAAATTATCTTTTTTATCATTTACCTACTCGAGGACGAGCAGGAATTAAGCTTGGGGATGCTGATGCGTCTCCGTCATATCTATAATTTTTGATTGTTCCATGCCAATATTCTACAATTTCCATATACTTTTTGGCAACTTCTTATACTATTTTTGGGACTAACATATTGATCCAGTGCCCAGTGCCAGTTCCTGTCTGTTGCATGTTTTTGGTTTCGCAGAATATCCATATCAAACGGAATCCAAATGGGATAAAAATGGACGGAGAATTATTTTGGAATATTTGTGATTTTTGGGATGAAAATCAATGAGAGACGGTGCCCGAGGTGGCCACGAGGGTGGGGCCCATGGCCACTATAGGCAAGCGCGCCCCCACCCTCGTGGGCCCCTCGTAAGGAGGTTGAAGCTCTACTTTGGCCGCAAGAAAGCTATTTTTTGGAAAAATATCTGGGCGAAGGTTTCAACCCAATCGGAGTTACGGATCTCCAGATATAAAAGAAACGGTGAAAGGGCAGCAGAACAGAAGGCAGAAACAGATAGAGACAGAGAGACAAATCCAATCTCGGAGGGGCTCTCGCCCCTCCCACACCATGGAGGCCAAGGACCAGAGGGGAAACTCTTCTCTCATCTAGGGAGGAGGTCAAGGAAGAAGAAGACGAAGGGGCCCCCTCTCCCCTTCTCTTCCGGTGGCGCCGGAACGCTGCCGGGGCCATCATCATCACCGCAATCTTCACCAACAACTTCACCGCCATCATCACCAACTCTTCCCTCCCTCTATGCAGCGGTGTAACCTCTATCTTACCCGCTGTAATATCTACTTAAACATGGTGCTCAACGCTATATATTATTTCCCAATGGTGTATGGCTATCCTATGATGTTTGAGTAGATCTGTTTTAGCCTATGGGCTATTTGATGATCAAGATTGGTTTGAGTTGCATGTTTTGTTATTGGTGCTGTTCTATGGTGCTCTCCGTGTCGCGCAAGCGTGAGGGATCCCCGCTGTAGGGTGTTGCAATACGTTCATGATTTGCTTATAGTGGGTTGCGTGAGTGACTGAAACACAAACCCGAGTAAGGGGGTTGTTGCGTATGGGATAAAGAGGACTTGATACTTTAATGGTATGGTTGGGTTTTACCTTAATGATCTTTAGTAGTTGCGGATGCTTGCTAGAGTTACAATCATAAGTGCATATGATCCAAGTAGAGAAAGTATGTTAGCTTATGCCTCTCCCTCACATGAAACTGCAATAATGATTACCGGTCTAGTTATCGATTGCCTAGGGACAAATAACTTTCTCGTAACAAAAAGCTCTTTACTAAAACTAACTTAGTTGTGTCCTCATCTAATCAGCCCCTACTTTTTATTTACGCTATCTTTATATTCTTGCAAACCTATCCAAAAATACCTACAAAGTACTTCTAGTTTCATAGTTGTCACACCCTAGCTAGTTCATGCATTAGAGTGTTGCATCATGTTTAAATTTCTAGAAAACTGAAATGGGGATGACAGAACCCCCAGCACCCCCTGGAACGACTAGGGTTACTAAAAACTTTTCCAATGAACCTGAAATGCCCTTCTAAAAAGTCCACCCTTTTTGTTTTGGGTTAAAACCTTTGACAAAAATAGTGCACATTTTTCTAGGACATCCTAAGGTCATTGAATTAATCCATATAGTACTTGCATTTGGGCATTTAAATGCTATAAAATAATTTAAATGCCCAAATAATCCTGAAAGTAATTTTAGTCTGTTGAGAATATTTTCAAATGTGCCTCTGATTATTTCCAGGGTTTTTCTAAATGAAATAGTATTTTTACTATTCCAAAACACAAAACAGAATAAATAAAAAGAGAAAAAGAGAGAGAAAGGGACTAACCTGGCTAAACCCCCCAGCCGGCCCACCTGGCAGCCCAGCACTATGCTAGCCCATGGCCAGTCAGCTGCTTCCTCTCGCCAGGCAGGCCGGCAGGGAGGTGAGCACCGGCATGCCTGGGCTCGCCACGGCGCCACCTGCTTGCCGCCCGCGCCCCTAGACGCCTGGACGACCTCCACGTCGTCGCCCCGACCCCGTAGACCTCTCCATTCACCCCCAACGCCTCTCCCTCGCCCTCTCCCACCATGGCTGACGCCTCTGCCGCCGCACCCTCGCCGTAGCTGCGCCCTCCGTCATCCTCGCGTCGCGCCGTCGTGTCCACGAGCTCCGCCGTCGTCGACTACGTTGAGCAGGCCCCGAGCGCTCGCCCGCTCTGGAATCGCCCCGACCTCGTCTTCCCTAACTCCGGCCACCGGAGATCCCCTTTGCCGTCCCCACCACATCAGCTCGTCCCCGACCTCGCAGACTGCCTCATCGTGACCCCCGTGAGCTCAGCCATCTCCCCATCCTCTCTGTTTCCTCTTTTGCACTCCGTAGCGACTGCACCATGCTCACCCGCACGCGCCACCGCCCGCGCTCGTCGCCAGCGATGCTCCGGTGACCATTTGGTCCCGGGCATGCGCCCAACACACTCCCCGCATCACGTAGAGCCCTCGTAGCACCTCATCGCGCTCATTTGCGCACCACAGCCTCATCCCCACCTGCACCCGAGCTTCGGCCGCCGCCAAGCTCGTCGCTGGCGCCACTTCGGCCACTCCCCGGCCGCGCCACCACCCTAGTTGGATGCGGACGAGCGTCGGCGTCCCGTAGGTGTGCTCCGCGCGCCGAACGACGCCTTGTAGGTGAAACCCGCGCTGCTCCGCCGCGTCTGGCCTCGCCGGTGGCTAAACGCCGGCGAGTTTGACCCTGTTTGACCCCGTGTGGGCCCAGGTTGACCTCCCCTGAGTCGCTGACGTGTGGGCCATGCGCCTGTCTAATTAGAATTAGTTTAGTTAACACTAATTATTTTAGTTAACAGTTTGACTCACTGACATGTGGGCCCAGGGCCTAACTAACCTAGTTTAGTGCTAACGAAACACTAACTAACTCTGTTAGTTAGTTGTGACACTGACAGATGGGGCCCACCAGTCAAGTTTGACCTGGGCTGGCGCCTTTGACCCACTGACGCCAGGCTGACGCAGTAAATCCTTTTCTGGATTTATTCTTATATAGGAAATTCCAGAAAATAACCAAAACTTCTAAAATTCATAACTTTTAATCTATAACTCCAAATGCAAAGATTTATATATGAAATTTGATCAGAAAAATTCAATCTTTCCATCTGTAATGGTTTCATGCATGACAAAACACTTTAACCTTGCTGTTTAGGTGAAACAAGATAATACACTTATAATGCTTAATAACATAAGCTCCCATTTGAATCTTTGATTCAAATGGACCCAATTCAACTTGTTTCACATTGCATTAGGCAGGACACCTCATTTTGCCATGTCATAGCATGCATCATATTGTTGCTTATTGCCATGTGATGATTGTATTCTGTGGTGTCTTTCATGGTAGGTTCTGCCTCCGAGTATCCAACTGAAGGGCAGTACCCTACTACTACTCCATCAGGCAAGCAACCCCATTGATCATATCGATACAATCCCATGTTCTCGCTTCTGCTCTCACTTACTGCATTAAGACAACAACGTTTAAAACTGTTGTGTGCTGCGGTAGTTAAACCCTTATCCTCTGCATGACCTGTCATTGCCACAGTAACTAGATGAAACCCACTAGCATGTGTGGGAGTTGATTGAGCCATGTATGTGTTTCCTACCTTGCTATGCCTGCTATGCTGAGAGTTGTGTCAGGTCTGGTTCATCTAGGTGATGGGCTAGAGTGAAATGATTATGTCGGTAATGTGAGGGATGTGTTTAACATGCCTTGGTAAAGGCATCGATGAGAGGCCATGTAGGAGTACATGGTGGGTTGTTTCATTGAGGTCGTCCATAAGAACTGAGATCTGTATGCGTGATTTAAGATTCATCTACTACCACACATTGGGCCCTGAAATATGACCCCGCTCGACTTGTTGACCCCTCTCGTCCTCTGACCAGGAGTTGCAACTAGTTTCTCGTGTTTGTAGGTTATGTGTTGGCGGCCGTGCATAGCGCTGACCCTAGGGGTGGGCTATGATAAGGTAGATACACCGTGGCACGGTGTACCGAGTCACCCGTTTGGTATCTCGGGAACCCTGCACACATAATTTGGGGCCGTTGAGGACACGCCGGCCAGATTTCCTTGCGGATGGAACCCGAATAGGCGATAAACCTGGACTAGAGACTTGTGCGGTTAGTCAGGTCGTGGTCTACACCCACGTTGGCTTTCGCTTGAAGTCTGCCGAGCACATGTCGTGTGCAGATGCTAAGTGGTGGAAACATGTGTGACGAAGTACACCCCTGCAGGGTATAAAACTATTCGAATAGCCGCGTCCGCGGTAAAGGACTACTTGGTTGCCTATACAGTTCATAGACAAGTTAATGGTTACTACTAAAAGACTCAAGATAAGTGTGAGTACCGAGGATGGCCCTCTCGTAGGATGACGAGGGAGGATCCCCGGTGGAGTATTGTGTTGGTGATTAGTGGACTCGTGTGCGGAAACTATTTTATAGTGGTGTCTTGTAGGATAGCTTAGCCAAGAGTCAAAGCTGGTGTAACACCCTCAATGCGACTATATCTCCCACGTGTCGAGGCATGACTTAGAGGCATAATCGCATTGAAGGCATATGTCACAAGTTAGGCAATCTTCACAACATCCCATGTAGTATATAATAAAAGGGGAGATAACATAGTTGGCTTACACTCGCCACGTCAATCAAGTACATAAATAACATTACATCATCCAAACACTCATGGCCCGACTACGGTGCCAAAATAAAAGATAACCCAACATGCGACACGGTCCCAATCACCCCCAACTGGGCACCACTACTGATCATCAGGAAAGGAAACATAGTAACGTTGAGAGTCTTCGTCGAACTCCCACTTGAGCTCATACGTGTCTGCTAGAGCGGAATCATCAGGCCCTGCATCTGGTGTAATAGTAATCTGTGAGCCACAGGGACTCAGCAATCTTGCACCCTCGCGATCAAGACTATTTAAGCTTATAGGTAAAGGCAAGGTGAAAAAATATGTGGAGCTGCAGCAAGCGACTAGCAAAATATGGTGGCTAACTTATTCACAAAAGAGAGCGAGAAGAGGAGGCAAAGCGCGAGCGAGAAACTAGAGAACAACCTGCGCAAACATTACTCCAACACCGTGTCCACTTCTCGGACTCCGCCGAGAAGAGGCCATCACGGTAACACACTTAGTTGATTCATTTTAATTAAGTTAAGGTTCAAGTTATCTACAACCGGACATTAACAAATTCCCATCTGCCCATAACCGCGGGCACGGCTTTCGGAAGTTCAAATCCCTGCAGGGGAGTCCCAACTTAGCCCATGACAAGCTCTCATGGTCAACGAAGGAATAGACCTCCTCCCAAGACGTTCCGATCAAACTCGGTATCTCGGTTCTTCAAGACACTTCGACAGGTTAAAACAAGACCAGCAACACCGCTCGAATGTGCCGACAAATCCCGATAGGAGCTGCACATATCTCTTTCTCAGGGCACACTCAGATGAACACTACGTACAACTAAAACCAACCCTCAAGTTGCCTCGAGGTGGCGCTGCAAGTGGCTCTATTTGGACCAACACTCAGAGGAGCACTGGCCCGGGGGGTTTAAATAAGATGACCCTCGGGCTCTAGAAACCCAAGGGAAAAAGAGGCTAGGTGGCAAATGGTAAAACCAAGGTTGGGCATTGCTGGAAAAGCTTTAAACAAGGCAAAATATCAAGGGGTTCCCATTATAACCCAACCGCGTAAGGAATGCAAAATTCAGGAATATAACACCGATATGACGGAAACTAGGGCGGCAAGAGTGGAACAAAACACTAGGCGAGAGGCTGAGCCTTCCACCATTTACCAAGTATATAGATGCATTAAGATAACATGGCAATATAATGATATCCCATCAAGTAAATAAATGTTCCAACGAGGAACGACCTCCAATCTTCACCTGCAACTAGCAACGCTATAAGAGGGGCTGAGCAAAGCGGTAACATAGCCAATCAATGGTTTGCTAGGACATGATGGGTTAGAGGTCTGACATGGCAATTTGGGAGGCTTGAAAGCAAGTGGTAGGCATCGTAGCAATGGCATAGCAAAAGAGCGAGCAAACTAGCATAGCAAAGATAGTAGTGATTTCGAGGGTATGATCATCTTGCCTGCACAGTTGTCAGAGTTGACTGGATCCTCGAAAGCAAACTCAATGGGCTCCTCGTTAGCGAACTCGTCTCCCGGCTCTACCCAAACAAGTCAACAAGCAACAAGGGCACAATCAACCACGTGCAAACTCAAACAACACGATGCGAAGATGATATGCTATGCGGGTGCGATGCGGGATGCAAAATGCAAGATATGACAGGAAATGCAAGAACCTGGCCTCAACTTGGAAATCCAAGTGTTCCACTAGAAAGATGAGATGAAATCGCTTGAAAACGATATAAAGAACGCCGGAATCGGAGTTACGGTTTGGAAATGGCAAGCGATTCAAATATGACACCGGTCTGCGATTTACAGCAAGTAGCCATCTAAATGCAACGAGATGAACATGCTACAACACCCAAACATGACAACACAATACATGGCAGGGATGCAGTCAAGATGCTTAACAAAAGTCTAGCACTAAGCTATAGCCAATTCATCCATTAACAGGTTCAAACAAGCATGGGAAAAATGCATATGACAAATAGATCTCACACTTAGTGAAATTAACACTTGTCTGGAATTTCAGATCAGGTAGCCCACTTCGGAGCAGTAAAACTACATGCTACAGGACCTGAACATGGCAAAGTAAAGCATGGCATGGAACTATTCAAAGAGCTTAACAAAAGTCCCTTAGTGACCTTGAGCCAAAAGGGATCAGAAAATACAATTGCAAGCATATGAAAATAGCAAAAACATAATCAGTTTTCAGACTTAGTGAAAACTGGCACATGCTGAAACATATCTCAAGTGGGCATGTTTACGAGCTCGATGCACTCACTACGGAGCAATTCATGGCAAGACAAGCATACACCCATCAAGAACACACAAAATGCAAGCTAGACATGGCAAGAACAATAACATAGCATGCACGGATCAACTACAACATCATCGGCAAAATTGCAAACAAGTTGACAATCTGCCCAGATTCACAAAGTAGCAAAAGTAGAGCTCGATTGACTCAAGTTAGGGTGCTCCATAATTGCAAACAAAGGCATGGATGGATAGATCACTACAAGATTAATAAAACTCCCTTATTTATCATCCTCAAAAGAGGCAAGGAACACTAAGAAACAACATGAACATATGGCAATATGAGATAAACAGATCAAGGACTTAGTTGAAATGCTAAGTCCCTGAAAACAGAATTACCGAGTGCCTCACTTTGCAAGCTTGCACTAGTCACCACACTCATCACAAAAATACGTGGGTTGCACCTCTGGAAAGATGGCAAAACTCTTAACAAAACATATGTAGAACTCATGGGCATTGCATGCACACATTAATCATGGCAAAAATGACAAAAAGCTAAACAAAGTAGAGGATCTGACAATTAACTCAAGTAGCCCTCTTCTAACAGCATTTAGGGCATCAAGATGAACTCAAATGAAAATGATGCAATGGAATGAAGTGATGTACTCTTCGAGATGAACATTTTGATATGCTATATGCATAAATCGGAGCTACGGATGCAAAGTTACGGTGCTATGAACATGAGCACTTGGACTAGAAAATCTCCGGGACTTAGTGAAAAAAAATCACCCCGAGATCTAGGGTTTGACCCGGTGCGGAAATCGAGGCGCGGTCGGGGCACTGTAGCCGGCCGGATCCGAAGCTCGCCGGAGGAGGGCGCAGGGCGGCGCCGGAGTAGGAGGGAGAGGCCGAGGCGAGGGAGCGGCCGG
>NC_041386.1:541335710-541345189 GCF_002162155.2 Triticum dicoccoides | reverse complement strand
GGCGACGCGGGTGCGGGCGGCGGCGACTGGGCCCGTGGGGGCCGGCCTTGGGCTTCCCGGGCCGCGCGGTGGGAGGCGGCGGCGTGGACACGTGGCGGCGTCTGATTGGCGCGGGCGGGCGGCGGCGGCATGTCCGGCCGGAACGGACACGTCCGGCACGGCGCGAGGTGGATTTTTAGGGTTTCGGGGAGGGGGATCCGAGATTTTCGAGGAGGACCTATTTATAGGCATAGAGGGAGCTAGGAGAGTCCAAATGAGGTGTGGTTTTCGGCCACGCTATCGTGATCGAACGCTCTAGATGATGGAGAAATCTTAGGTGTGTTTTGGGTCAAATTGGAGGGGTGTTGGGCTGCAACACACATGAGGCCTTTTCGGTCCCTCGGTTAACCGTTGGAGTATCAAACGAAGTCCAAATGGTATGAAACTTGACAGGCGGTCTACCGGTAGTAAACCAAGGCCGCTTGGCAAGTCTCGGTCCAATCCGGAAATGTTTAATCCCCACACACGAAAGAAAGGTAGAATTGACCACCGGAGGAGAACGAAGCGCCGGAATGCAAAACGGACAACGGGGAAAATGCTCGAATGCATGAGATGAACACGTATGCAAATGCAATGCACAAGATGACATGATATGAGATGCATGACAATGATACAACACACGGAGACAAAGAACCCGAACCCGAGAAAATAAAATAACTTAACGCCAGAAACGGCAAGAGTTGGAGTACAAATTGGGAAAGTTACATCCGGGGTGTTACAACACTCCACCACTACGAAAGGATCTCGTCCCGAGATCTAGGACTGAAAGAACGCCGGGTACTCAGAACGGAGGTGATCCTCGTGTTCCCAGGTAGCTTCACGGTCGGAATGGTGTGACCACTTGACTTTGAGAAATTTGATTGACTTGTTGCGAGTCTTGCGTTCAGTCTCTTCAAGAATAGCAACTGGGTGCTCACGATAAGATAGATCTTCTTGGAGCTCAATATCCTCGAAGTTGATAGTGCGGTCAGGAGTCTTGAAGCACTTTCGAAGCTGAGAGACATGAAACACATCATGAACATTTGCGAAGTTTGAAGGAAGCTCGAGTTGATAGGCGAGGTCGCCTCTCTTGCTGACAATCTTGAAAGGTCCCACGTATCTAGGGGCAAGCTTCCCTTTGATACCGAAGCGACGAGTACCTTTCATAGGAGAGACGCGGAGATAAACATGATCTCCGATCTCGAAAGCCAAATCACGGTGCTTACTATCATAGTAGCTCTTCTGGCGGGATTGGGCTGCTTTGAGGTTATCACGAATGACTTTGCACATTTCTTCTGCCTCTGTGATTAAGTCATTACCCAAAAGCTGACGTTCACCGGTTTCAAACCAGTTGAGAGGGGTACGGCACTTCCTGCCATACAGAATTTCAAATGGGGCCTTGCCCGAACTTGCTTGAAAAATGTTGTTGTAGGAGAATTCAGCATAAGGAAGACAATCCTCCCACTTCATGCCTAAGGAGACCACACAAGCCCTGAGCATATCTTCAAGAATCTGGTTGACACGCTCGACTTGACCGCTAGTTTGAGAATGGAAAGCTGTGCTGAAGCGGATGTTGGTGCCCATGGCCTTCTGAAAAGAATCCCAAAACTTGGATGCAAAGATGCTTCCACGGTCTGAAGAGATCACTTGAGGAATACCGTGCAGAGAGACAATACGAGAGGTATAGAGTTCTGCCAATTGAGCTGCAGTGATCGACTCTTTGATAGGCAGAAAGTGAGCCACTTTAGTGAGTTTGTCGATGACAACGAATATAGCATCATTGCCACACTTGGACTTTGGAAACCCAGTCACGAAGTCCATTTCAATGTGGTCAAACTTCCATTCTGGAATGGCAAGAGGTTGGAGGAGACAAGATGGCCTTTCGTGTTCTGCCTTCACTCTTCTGCAGACATGACATTCATTCATGAATTGAGCGATCTCGCGCTTCATTCGAGTCCACCAATAAGCTTGCTTAAGGTCCTGATACATCTTCGTACTCCCAGGGTGGATGGAGAGGAGAGAATTGTGAGCCTCGTTCATGATCACCTTACGAAGTTCACCTTTGGGTACAACAATACGATCCTCGAAGAAGAGAGTGTCCTTGTCATCAAGGCGGTAGCACTTGTACTTGGGTTGACTCTTGGCAATCCCAATCTTCACCTTTTTCACCATAGCATCAAGTAGTTGGGCTTGGCGAATCTGGTCTTCCAAGGTAGGAGAGACTTGAAGGTTGGCGAGGAAACCTTGAGGAACAACTTGCAGATTAAGTTTGCGGAAAGCTTCACAAAGCTCAGGTTCATAAGGCTTAAGAATCAGACTATTGCAGTAAGCTTTCCTGCTCAATGCGCCAGCAATCACATTGGCCTTGCCTGGAGTATACTCGATACTCGGATTATACTCTTGAATCATTTCGACCCATCGAGTTTGCCTGAGGTTGAGATTAGGCTGAGTGAAGATGTACTTGAGACTCTTGTGATCAGTGAAAATGTCCACTTTTCTTCCCAATAGAAGATGTCTCCAAGTCAAAAGAGCATGCACAACTGCCGCCAATCTCGAGATCATGAGTGGGGTAGTTCTTCTCATTAGGCTTCAACTGGCGAGAGGTATAAGCAACAACTTTCTTCTCTTGCATCAATACTGCGCCAAGACCTTGGAGAGAGGCATCACAAAAGACCTCGTACGGCTTGGATTCATCAGGCGGAGTTAGAACTGGAGCGGTGATCAATTTCTCTTTCAAAGTGTTGAAAGCAATATTACACTCCGGAGACCAAACGTACTTGACGTGCTTCTGAAGAAGATTTGAGAGAGGATTCGCGATCTTGGAAAAGTTTTCAACGAATCTTCGGCAGTAGCATGCGAGACCGAGGAAGATACGGAGTTGCTTCACGTTCTGAGGAGGTTCCCAATTCACAATTGCAGACACCTTCTTAGGATTCATGGCAATGCCCTTGGCAGAGATGATATGACCAAGATAAAGAACCTCATCGAGCCAAAATTCACACTTGGAGAACTTGGCGTAGAACTGGTGTTCCCTGAGCTTATCAAGAACCAAAAGCAAGTGCTTGGCATGATCTTCCTTGTTCTTCAAGAAAACCAGAATGTCGTTGAGATAGACCAAAACGAAGTCATTGGTGTAGGCGTTGAAGATGAATTTCATCATGCGAGAGAACGTCGGAGGAGCATTGACGAGACCAAAAGACATGACAGTGTATTCATATGAACCAAAGCTTGTCCTGAAAGCCGTCTTGGGAATATCTTGCTCACGGATACGAATCTGATGATAACCCATACGGAGATTAAGCTTGGAGAATACTTGGGCACCTTTGAGTTGTTCGAACAGCTCATTGATGTTGGGAAGTGGGTATTTGTTCTTGATGGTCTTCTTGTTCACTGGACGGTAATCAACACAAAGTCGGTCCGTTCCATCCTTCTTCTTCACAAAAAGAACACCACAACCCCATGGAGAAGAACTAGGCTGGATGAGACCCATTTTCTCTTGAATATCGAGTTGCTTCTTTAGCTCCTTCAACTCTTCAGGTCCGAGCTTGTAAGGACGCTTGCACACAGGTTCCGTGCCAGGCTCAAGATCAATAACGAATTCAACTGGCCGGTGCGGAGGCATTCCTGGAAGCTCTTCTGGAAAGACGTCTTGATATTCGCAAACGACTGAAATTTGCGAGATGGCATCCAATTCACCCTTCTCATTGAGAGAAAACAGACGGATGGTATCATCACGAGTGGCAAAGACAATTACATCCTCGGACGAATGAGTCAATTGAATCTGCCTGGCTGCACAATCAAGCTGAGCCTTGTGCTTAGAAAGCCAATCCATTCCGAGAATAAGATCAATATCCGAGTTGCCAAGAACCACCGGAGAAGAGAGAAACTTGTAATCACCCAACGTGATAGAGACATCCGGAACGCAATTGTTAGAAGTCATTTGCTTGCCTGGAGACACAATCTTCAACGGAACAGGAATCCTTTCGGTCACAAAATCATGCTTGGCTACAAATGGAGTTGAAATAAAAGAAAGTGATGCACCAGTGTCAAAAAGAACTTTTGCAGGAACATCGTTAACAGGAAGGTTACCCATGATCACATCCGACGAGTCCTCTGCCTGAGCTGCATTCATCAAATTGACCTTGGCGTGCTTGGGATTATGCTTGACCACAGCTGTACTTGCCGATCTGACAGGAGGAGGAGGAGGAAGACGCCTCTGGTTGAAACACTTGTTGGCATAGTGACCCTTCTGTTGGCACTTGTTGCACGTGACCTCTGAAAGCGAACGGTGATATGGAGCACTCGATCTTGGAGCTTGAGATGAAGTCTTGTTCTGAAAGCCAGGGTTGGGTGGGTGGGAAGAACCACTGCCACCTTTGCTCTTCTACTGATACGGCTGACGAAACGGAGGAGGAGGAAGCCAATACTTCTGCTGCTTGGCCAGTTGGGTAGAAGAAGGAGTAACATCTCTGACTCGCTTCTTGGAAGCATCACACTTCAACTGAGCAGCCTCTTGCTTCAACGCCATGTTGTAGAACTCATCGTATCTCAAGGGCTCAAAGAGAACAAGAGCTAGCTGAATTTCTTCTCTGAGACCACCCCTGAACTGGTATATCATGCTCTTCTCATCAGGGACGTCCTGCTTGGCAAAGCGGGCGAGCTTCTGGAACAACTTGTTGTAGTCATAGACAGACAAAGAGCCTTGCTTCAGGTTGCGGAATTCCTCACGCTTGCTTTCAACCACGCTCTGGGGAATATGATGAGCTCGGAAATCTCGACGGAATTCATCCCAAGTGATAACACGTCCACCTCTGGAGTCCTTGTACTGCTGGAACCATTCTGCAGCTTGATCTTTGAGTTGGAAGGAAGCGAACTTGACAAAGTCCTCAGGCCTGACGTTACTGCACTCGAAATGCTTGCATAGATCCACTAGCCAATCGTCAGCATCGGTTGCCTCAACACAATTGCTGAAAGTCTTTGGCCCGTTAGTAAGGAACTGGTTGAGTGTAGCAAAGTGATTCTGATTGCTGCCTTGATTCCCTTGGTTGCCTTGATAGCGCTCTTGAAGAATTTGCATGATCAACTATGTGTTTGCATTGGTTGTGGCCATCATAGATTGCCATGCCTCCGGAGGAGGTGGAGGTGGTGGCGGATCAGGATTCAGAGTCGTGCGCGTTGGAGGAGCCATCCTGAAGAGGTTGACATCCATTAGCACATTGACAGATAAATATTGAAGCTGAATCCAACGGAATGACAATTGCAACATATAGTCTTCACATCCGAACAAAATGAACGAATGCATTCCTCTTGAAATGGTCACATATCCATAAATTGAGAAGCCACGTAGAATTAAGATAGAGAAATAAATCAACAAGGTACGGATGAAGAACGAATAATCAGTAAGAAATCCCAATCTCAAACCAATATCCATGGAAGAAGAACTAGAGCTACAAGAATTCCCACCTATGAAACTCCCGAACCTTTCTGGTTATGCAATCAGGTGTTGGGGATACAGGGGAAGCATAGTATCTCACCCAAACTAGCAAATCCTACATCCAGCTGTATCCATCCTTTAACACATAACCAAGAAACCTTCGGAAACCATCTACCTCAACCTTCGAAAAGCATCCGTTATACAAGTTATGGCGATACTCTCGAACTCCCGCCCCAGTACTAGGTGGCGTCGAGGTTATCTCACCAACGAACTTCATAAAAGAGATTTTCGATGTCGGCGTACTAAACTCAGGTATTCCAGAACTGCAACGATAAAATTATGATGACAACACCTCAGAGCTCAACTCCCTGGGACACTTCCACTAAACCCCTGACAGGAGGCCCCAAGACAATGTTATCATCATAAAACCATCGGAATGATTCCAAGACACCCGCGTGATCCTAAAAAAAATTTAGTGAAATTTGAGAAGAGAAGAGTCAAAACTCTACGTCAGGATGCCTTACCAGAGCGATGAGGAGACTGGGAAGTAAAAAGAATTCCTAAACTCTCCGATATATAATTCCTAAATGACTCAAAACATTTTTCTAGACACAACTCGGCCGCTAAAAACGATCAAGCAATGGGGCTCCTAAGGTCGGGGAAGGCTCTGATTACCAACTTGTAACACCCTCGATGCGACTATATCTCCCACATGTCGAGGCACGACTTAGAGGCATAATTGCATTGAAGGCATATGTCGCAAGTTAGGCAATCTTCACAACATCCCATGTAATATATAATAAAAGGGGAGATAACATAGTTGGCTTACACTCGACACGTCAATCAAGTACATAAATAACATTACATCATCCAAACACTCATGGCCCGACTACGGTGCCAAAATAAAAGATAACCCAACATGCGACATGGTCCCAATCACCCCCAACTGGGCACCACTACTGATCATCAGGAAAGGAAACATAGTAACGTTGAGAGTCTTCGTCGAACTCCCACTTGAGCTCATACGCGTCTGCTGGAGCGGAATCATCAGGCCCTGCATCTGGTGTAATAGTAATCTGTAAGCCACAGGGACTCAGCAATCCCGCACCCTCACGATCAAGACTATTTAAGCTTATAGGTAAAGGCAAGGTGAAAAAATATGTGGAGCTACAGCAAGCGACTAGCAAAATATGGTGGCTAACTTATTCGCAAAAGAGAGCGAGAAGAGGAGGCAAAGCGCGAGCGAGAAACTAGAGAACAACCTGCGCAAACATTACTCCAACACCGTGTCCACTTCCCGGACTCCGCCGAGAAGAGGCCATCATGGTAACAAACTCAGTTGATTCATTTTAATAAAGTTAAGGTTCAAGTTATCTACAACCGGACATTAAAAAATTCCCATCTGCCCATAACTGCGGGCACGGCTTTCGAAAGTTCAAATCCCTGCAGGGGAGTCCCAACTTAGCCCATGACAAGCTCTCACGGTCAACGAAGGAATAGACATCCTCCCAAGACGTTTCGATCAGACCCGGTATCTCGGTTCTTCAAGACACTTCGACAGGTTAAAACAAGACCAGCAACACCGCCCGACTGTGCCGACAAATCCCGATAGGAGCTGCACATATCTCTTTCTCAGGGCACACTCAGATGAACACTATGTACAACTAAAACCAACCCTCAAGTTGCCCCGAGGTGGCGCTGCAAGTGGCTCTATTTGGACCAACACTCAGAGGAGCACTGGCCCGGGGGGTTTAAATAAGATGACCCTCGGGCTCCCGAAACCCAAGGGAAAAAGAGGCTAGGTGGCAAATGGTAAAACCAAGGTTGGGCATTGCTGGAAAAGCTTTAAACAAGGCGAAATATCAAGGGGTTCCCATTATAACCCAACCGCGTAAGGAACGCAAAATCCGGGAACATAACACCGATATGACGGAAACTAGGGTGGCAAGAGTGGAACAAAACACTAGGCGACAGGCTCAGCCTTCCACCCTTTACCAAGTATATAGATGCATTAAGATAACATGGCAATATAATGATATCCCATCAAGTAAATAAATGTTCCAACGAGGAACGGCCTCCAATCTTCACCTGCAACTAGCAAAGCTATAAGAGGGGCTGAGCAAAGCGGTAACATAGCCAATCAACGGTTTGCTAGGACATGATGGGTTAGAGGTATGACATGGCAATTTGGGAGGCTTGAAAGCAAGTGGTAGGCATCGTAGCAATGGCACTGCAAAAGAGCGAGCAAACTAGCATAGCAAAGATAGTAGTGATTTCGAGGGTATGATCATCTTGCCTGCACAGTTGTCAGAGTTGACTGGATCCTCGAAAGAAAACTCAACGGGATCCTCGTTAGAGAACTCGTCTCCCGGCTCTACCCAAACAAGACAACAAGCAACAAGGGCACCATCAACCACGTGCAAACTCAAACAACACGATGCGAAGATGATATGCTATGCGGGATGCGATGCGGGATGCAAAATGCAAGATATGACAGGAAATGCAAGAACCTGGCCTCAACTTGGAAATCCAAGTGTGCCACTGGAAAGATGAGATGAAATCACTTGAAAACGATATAAAGAACGCCGGAATCGGAGTTACGGTTTGGAAATGGCAAGCGATTCAAATATGACAGCGGTCTGCGATTTACAGCAAGTAGCCATCTAAATGCAACGAGATGAACATGCTACAGCACCCAAACATGACAACAAAATACATGGCAGGGATGCATTCAAGATGCTTAACAAAAGTCTAGCACTGAGCTACAGCCAATTCATCCATTAACAGGTTCAAACAATCATGGCAAAAATGCATATGACAAACGGATCTCAGACTTAGTGAAATTAACACTTGTCTGGAATTTCAGATCAGGTAGCCCACTTCGGAGCAGTAAAACTACATGCTACAAGACCTGAACATGGCAAAGTAAAGCATGTCATGGAGCTATTCAAAGAGCTTAACAAAAGTCCCTTAGTGACCTTGAGCCAAAAGGGATCAGAAAATACAATTGCAAGCATATGAACATAGCAAAAACATAATCAGTTTTCAGACTTAGTGAAAACTGGCACATGCTGAAACATATCTCAAGTGGGCATGTTTACGAGCTCGATGCACTCACTACGGAGCAATTCATGGCAAGACAAGCATACACCCATCAAGAACACACAAAATGCAAGCTAGACATGGCAAGAACAATAACATAGCATGCTCGGATCAACTACAACATCATCGGCAAAATTGCAAACAAGTTGACAATCTGCCCAGATTCACAAAGTAGCAAAAGTAGAGCTCGATTGACTCAAGTTAGGGTGCTCCATAATTGCAAATAAAGGCATGAATGGATAGAGCACTACAAGATTAATAAAACTCCCTTACTGATCATCCTAAAAAGAGGCAGGGATCACTAGGAAACAACATGAACATATGGCAATATGAGATAAACAGATCAAGGACTTAGTGGAAATGCTAAGTCCCTGAAGACAGTATTACTGAGTGCCTCACTTTGTAAGCTTGCACTAGTCACCACACTCATCACAAAAATGCGTGGGTTGCACGTCTGGAAAGATGACAAAACCCTTAACAAAACATATGTAGAACTCATGGGCATAGCATGCACACATTAATCATGGAAAAAATGACAAAAAGCTAAATGGAGTAGCAGATCTAACAATTAACTCAAGTAGCCCTCTTCTAACAGCATTTAGGGAATCAAGATGAACTCAAATGAAAATGATGCAATGGAATGAAATGATGTACTCTCTGAGATGAACATTTTGATATGCTATATGCATGAATCGGAGCTACATATGCAAAGTTACGGTGCTATGAACATGAGCACTTGGACTAGAAAATCTCCGGGACTTGGTGAAAAAAAATCACCCCGAGATCTAGGGTTTGACCCGGCGCGGTCGGGGCACTGTAGCCGGCCGGATCCGAAGCTCGCCGGAGGAGGGCGCAGGGCGGCGCCGGAGTAGGAGGGAGAGGCCGAGGCGAGGGAGCGGCCGGGCCCGGCGTCGGGGAGGCAAGG